>NW_009625999.1:24710-30989 GCF_000690535.1 Cariama cristata | reverse complement strand
AAAGAGTGTTCGAGCCCACCTCATGTCCTTACACAGAGGATGACCTGAATAGCTTCCTAATGCAATACAGTTATGCCCTTTAGCCAGTGCTCAAAATTTTTTAGGGAAAATGGCTGTAGTGAGGCAGTGGGAAATGGATGTGATCCATCATCTCAAGTGCCTCTGATGTTCCATCTGCTCCATAACCAAGGGCACCATAACAGTGACATAGGAGAAGCTCAAGTCTCTCTGTCCTTACTGTCTGGGCAGAAGATTACCAATAGCAAGATGCTGAGTTTCCATATTTTAAATTCTTTATTGGCAAGGCAGCCATTTTAAAGGATTACTGCAACGAACCACTTAAAACAAGCAGCATATGACCACACTGATCTCAGGTAGTCCCTTGCCCCATTTTTATTTCATAATTGCTGAAGGCAGGAGCGTTAACAAAAGGCACAGAATATGATATTTGTAATATTCTTCAGATCTTTGCCTTTGAAAAGGTAAAGAAAACCCCAAACCCCTTGATGGCTGAAAAAAGGAAAACATGGGAATAGTCTGTTACTCTCAAGAATTTTAGTATTAAACATAGGGAAAAATAAGATTTTTCCATGAAGAGAAAAACATTTCTAGAGATGCTGCAATTCTGCACTGCTGATCCTGAAAATCTTTATTTTATATTATTTGTACCATTTTTTAATAGGGTCACTCAGAAACTAGGGCAGGGCAGATAAATACAGACAAGTGGGTCCTCCAACGCTGAAAACAACTTTGAAACATTAACTGTTCGTTATCATTTCAAGCAAACTCCCTGTGCTTTGTCTATTCTATATTTACAGTATGATACTGAAATATTGAAGCATATAAGAATGAACTTTGTATTTTTAATTAATTTCTGCATTAATGGATGTTACTTCAAATGAAAAGAAACCCAAACCAAAACAAAACCTAAGTAGCACAGCTATGCCATTTTTCTGGTTTGGCTTAAAAGTAAGTTTTACAAAATACCAGTGACAGAAATACTCTTCTTGGTTGTTGATATGTCATCATCATGATTTCTCATCGCATTTTGATAAGAAATTTGCAGTCTAAATATTTGATCTGAGTGATCTACAATGGAGCAACTACATCAGTGGACAAGGGAAGAGCTACAGATGTCATCTACCTGGACATCTGTAAGGCCTTTGACACTGGCCCCCACAACATCCTTCTCTCTAAACTGGAGAGAGAGGGATTTGATGGGTGGACTGTTCAGTGGATGAGGAATTTGCTGGATGGTCACATCCAGAGTGTAGTGGTCAATGGCTCAATGTCCAGATGGAGATCAGTGATGAGTGGTGTCCCTCAGGGGTCTGTACTGGGACCAGTACTGTTTAATATCTTCATCAGCGACATAGACAGTGGGATCGAGGGCACCCTCAGCAAGTTTGCTGACAACATCAAGCTGAGTGGTTGACACACCTGAGGGAACGGATGCCATCCAGAGGGACCTGGACAAGCTTGAGAAGTGGGCCTGTGTGAACCTCCTGAGGTTCTGAGGTTCAACAAGGGCAAGTGCAAGGTCCTGCACAAGGGTTGGGGTAACCCCCGGTGTCCATATGGGCTGGGGGTGAAGGGAGGATTGAGAGCAGCCCTGCCAAGAAGGACTTGCGGGTGCTTGTGGATGAAAAACTTGATGTGACCCAGCAATGTGTGCTGGCAGCCCAGAAAGGCAACCATGTTCTGGGCTGCATCCCAAGCATTGTGACCAGCAGGTCGAGGGAGGGGATTCTGCCCCTCTGCTCCGCTCTGGTGAGACCCCCCTGCAGTACTGCCTTCAGCTCTGGGGTCCTCAGCACAAGAAGGACATGGACCTGTTGGAGCAAGTCCAGAGGAGGGCACGGAGATGATCCGAGGGCTGGAGCACCTCTGCTGTGAGGACAGGCTGAGAGAGTTGGGGTTGTTCAGCCTGGAGAAGAGAAGGCTCCGGGCAGACCTTAGCGCAGCCTTCCAGTACCCAAAGGGGGCTTATGAGGAAGCTAGGGAACAAACTTTTAAAATGGCCTGTAGTGATAGGACAAGTGGTAATGGTTTTAAACTAAAAGAGAGTAGATTTAGATTGGATATAAGGAAGAAATTTTTTAGAATGATGGGGCAGTAGCACAGGTTGCCTAGAGAGGTTGTAGATGTCCTGTCCCTGCAAGTGTTCAAGGCCAGGTTGGATGGGGCTTTGAGCAACCTGGTCTGGTGGAAGGTGTCCCTGCCCATGGCAGGGGGGTTGGACTAGATGACCCTTAAAGGTCCCCTCCAACCCAAAGCATTCTATGATATAAAGTAATCTCAATTTCATTTCCAGTTAGATCCTCCTCTGTCCTTCTCCTCCTCCTCCCAGTATCCTGGATGTGTGACTGAAGCCACAGAAATCCAGATCACATTCCCACAAGTGATCAGGGTGATAGAATTTAGGAAGCATCCATGTACTTTTTCCCCCTCGACTGCAATTTTAATAAGAAGGCTGAATCTCAGATGTGGAGTTTCAAAAAAGGGTAGTAACTGTTCTTGTTTTCCCTTTCCAAGTGACTCAGCAGATGTGGCCTGAGGAAAATTGCTCCTCTCTGCCCAACAGAAATGGTGCCTGATGGAGGTGGCAGCAGGCAGCGTCCTAACAGGCTCCTCACCGGGGAGATTACTCCTGCAGGTGAAAGCGTTAGATGTGGAAACAGAAGTGCAGAGGGTGTTACTCAGTAAGGATTTTTCTCTGATGACCCCAATTAGCGTGTAGGACCATGAACTGCCAGGCCCGGCCCAGCCCTGCAGTCAGACGACCGACGCACCGCAAGGCTCGGCCCAGCCCCGGTTCAGGCAGTCGGCACTGCAGAGAGCGCCTGGGACGGGCACGGCCCAAGAGTCAGCGATTCAAAGCCTTTCAATTTATACTGAAGATGGCTGTCCAAACAAACAGAAAATGCCTTTTTTGTCTGTTGTTTTTTAAAAACATAACACTAGCTTGCTTTTTTTAATTCTCTTTCATCTCTCAAAGTAGCTAAGGAACTTAGTTTTCACACTATTTTTCAGTATTATACTTAAATAGGCAGCTATATATAATTAACAGAAGGAATTACTTGCACACAGAAATGACAGCTCCCAAACTAGCATCATATTGGGACACAAATGTAAACCCACAAAAATCCCAATCTATTTTTTCCTCGCTGTCAGCTCTCTCTTTAAAATTAGGATGCCTATTTTTCTCCCCTTCTATTTTTTTGTTGCTGCCGTTAGACTTTCTGGTACCCATCCCATACCTCTGGCAGGCCAGGACCCCTTCACCTCAGCTTTCACCACAGCAGCAACGGTCCCTGCGGCTGCAGAGCGAAGCGTGGCTTGTAGCAAAGGGGTGTTCTTCACGGCTCCCCTCTTTCGCCTTGCCTCGGGCTTGACTGAGCGAGGGTCTGCAGGGGAGACGGCAGCGCACGCTTGCTTTGTGGGACACAGACTTTTTCTTTTTCTCTGCTCCGCAGGCAGGAAGGTGACAGCCACTAGAAGTCCACATGGTGCAAATAAAAGGCAACGCAAAAAAAGCAATAACAACATTTTTTCTGTTGTTAATACAGTACTGGAAGACAGTTGTGGAGAAAAGCACTGCAAGCTTCCTGTAAAAGGCTAAAAAATAAATTACTTTTTTTTTTTTTCCCCTCTTTCCATGTGAGAACTGAACACAGAGGATAACAAATGCCAGTGACAGAAATAAGATAAAACTCCAAACAATTTCAGTAGCAAGTAGCTGATAAAACATCAGTGCGTGCTCTGTTCTTGCTGGCACATTGGCCAGAAAGAGCCTAGAAAGGGATGATGGAGCTGCTTCAAGAGGTCCCAACACGCTGCTGCAAGGAAGCATTGCCAGATAAAGACAGGGATGATAGCTCTCGTGTGCAAGAAAGGCCAAAACAGAAGCCTTTTCTTTGCTAGCTGGAAGGAAGTTCAAATGGTATCAAAATATATGGCAATTTGCATTAGCTAGAGAACCAAGTCTTGGTATTTTAACAGTAGTAAGATGGACTGTTTCAATTGTTTAAGCAACAGAATAGGCTTTTTTATTTGCTAAACTAAACTGATAAAAATTTATGTGGTGGGGGAAGACTTAGATTTTAAGAAAGAAGCCAAAAAAAAAAACCAACCCCAACTCAAAAAACCCCGACCGAAAATGGGACGGTGGGTTTATAGACGGTCATCAAGTCATGCATATGGTAGGTGAGAATGAAGATATTTCTATGAGATTGAAATGTAGAAGTTGTTGAGCTGCTGGAAGTGGAGGAGTCGCTCCTTTAACAATATCAGACATGAACAATTACCCTGAAGCGGCAAGTGGAGTGGTTATGTATTTAAAAGCACACAAAACTTGGATGTACAGTTATCACAACTGACCTTATTCTCACCACTTACAGAAACAAAACTTCTAGGAAACGAGCACGCACAGAGACATCTTCACGGGAAGTTCACACTGTGACTTTCAAGTTCTAGTTATGGATGTCTGTGAATTCATGGGATAAAATTTAAGGAGCCTGAAAAGAGTTACTTAACATAAAGTATATTGCCAGTAACTTACACCCACTGTACAAAAATATGCATTTTTACAGCAGTATTAAATCAAATTAAAAATACAAGAGAAAGTGCGCATTAGCTGTAACAACAACCTGTCAACGGTTGGACCCGATCTTAAAGGTCCTTTCCAACCTAAACGATTCTAAATTGCAGAGTAACAATTCAGTGCAGCCCTCTGGACCAGACCCTAGCGCTCGGTGAGTGCCCTCGTAACTAAAAAAACGCACTACAGCTGAGAAAAAGCAGTGAAAGGCTTTCCTCGGTCAAAAATGAAACAGGCACGTAAATTCACAGTCCCCGAAATCTTTCTGGCTCTTTTTCCTGAAAACACAGAGCCATCTACTGGCCTCTGCTCCCCCCCTCAGGGCTTTACTATTGGGGATCCAAGTCTCAGTGCTAAAACTTATTCCGGCATACGCGGTTTTCTTGGCGCAGAGCTATTAGCATAGAGCGCCATTTAGGTTCCAAAAGCCAGCGTTACATCTGCATAAAACCATTCCTGTAAGGAATATTAAGATTAGGGTCTTACCAGAATAGCAAGCAGATCTGTCAGTTCAGTCCTGTAGAAAACAATTCACACCAGAGAAACTTTGCTTTTCTAAAATAATTGAAAATCTGCACTGTTGATACAAATATTTCCAACAGTCAGGTACTAAGATTTCAGAAAATTATGGGAAGAAGGTTAAAACACTTGCCCTTCCCTTAGTAGAGAATTCATATGTATTTGATCCCCTTTATTTCTTTCAGTTGAACACTATCCCGTTGCAGAAATAGAGCGTGCACTGTGTTATTTGCTCTCTGCAAATACAAAGACACCAGACCCACCCAGCCTGGGTGGAGTTCAGATGAGAGGAGGGCAAACTTGATGCATTCTTAACTTTACAGTAAGTGTACCCCTTTGGAAGAAAAATGTGTGGTTTTAAAATGTAAAAGCCAAATCTGTGTAGTTTCACGTCAGTCCGTTGCCCTAATGGAATTACTACAGATTAACGCAATGCTTGTTGTGCTTTTCGTTTAGATCATACCGCTTAATTTGGAAGAATTCCTGTAATTTGGAGTCATTTTACTTAACACGTGTGATGAGCAAAGGGTCACCAAGTCTAGGCCCACAGAAGAGGTGATGGGCACCCACTCCAGTTCATCTGATCCGACTGCAAAGCATTCCCACAGCCCCTTCCCAGATGCTTGGCCATGCTTTCTCCGCTTCTGCACCCACTGATGGTGCCAGGTCAAACTTCCATCCTCTGCAGTGGGAGTTCAGCCCTTTCCCTGGGGATGAGAAATTCTCCTCTTTGGCTGACGGAGACTCCTAGAATGCCTTTAAGCAATTAAGCTACTGCCCAGACCAAGTTAAAACAGTGCTGTGCACTGTTACCCTGAAAAAAATGGTTTGATTATTCTAGCACTACGAGTAAACTGACGTTTGGAGTTGGAGAGCAGGAGTGAAAAGCCCTCAGGTATTAGACTAGTGTGCAGGATGTCTGTGCGCCAGCAGACGAGACGTCTACTCAGGACAGTCTTACTATCATACAAAGAAAGAAACGTGCAAATGGTTCTTAGGCACGCACAACTTGAAGTGAACTTATGGTATTTTTAATAATTTCACAGAAGTCCAGACTGGTGGGGGTTGGCAGGCACCTCTGGAGATCACCCAGTCCAACCCCCTGCCAAAGCAGGGTCACCTACACCAAGTTGTAAAGGGTCACGTCCAGGCGGGTTTTG
>NW_009625999.1:0-24669 GCF_000690535.1 Cariama cristata | reverse complement strand
AGGGCTCCGCCACCCTCGAAGTACAGAAGTTTTTCCTCATATTAAGATGGAACTTCCTCAGTTTCAGTTTGTGCCCGTTGCACCTTATCCTGTCGCTGGGCACCACTGAAAAGAGTCTGGCCCCGTCCTCTTGACACCCACCCTTAAGGTATTTATCAGCATCGATGAGATCCCCTCTCAGTCTTCTCTGATTTTATTTATAGCTTGCATTTATGAATAGCATATGGATGTGACCACCTGAAAGAAGAAAATGAAAAGAAGAAGGCCGAACACAATACATGCAAGGAGCTGATCCAACAGACGAACGGGAGCCATACATTGTGTTCACCTTGTTGGGGAGCAGGATGCCACTGCGGGGTGTTCAGCATTTGTACAGAGCGTTATGCCTGTCACCTATCACACCGCCCTGAATAAGGAAACCTGCAAAAACACCGGCCCCGGGGCAGGTTCTGTGGCTGAGGCAAAGCTGAGCCCTGGCCAGAGGAGAGGCTGGGGGCGGGCCCTGGGGCCAGGGCGGTCTGTGGGTGCCTTCTCCAGGTCCAAGCACGGGTTAAGTCTTTAGTGTGATATCGGTAGAAGACGGCAGCACTCAGAGCCTGGAAGAAGCCCTGCTAGAGACCCAGCTCTTGTGCCATCCTGCGGTGACAGCTCAAGTGGGAGAAACGAGAGCTTGAGAGCCTCGTGTAAATGGCCGCAGCACAGAGCAGACATCAGCCTACAACTCAGTCCTCCGGGCCTCCCAAAGGATACAACTGTTTTCAACAAGTCAGCTACCAACTGTTAGCATATTTACTCAACTTCTGCAGTTTCCTTTGTACTCCAAGCGTCACCATACTTGTGCTTTTGCCCTTTGCATGCCTTAACACAACCCACCGTAAAGCGCAATTTTGATGTTTTCCTAACCAGCGTACTTGAAACGACAGTATTTTCAGCGCAGCAAAGTTCCCAAATTGGCCGTAGGAATCAGCTAGTCTGGCAATTCATCACATGCAACAGCGAGCAGACACACGCTATGCTTTTCTTGGACAGATCCGCCACTTGGACTGTCCAGGCTGCTGCACAGACAGCGTCAAAGGCAGTTGGGAAAAACATCAATGTCACCGATAAATGCAAATATCCATTTTCACACACACGTGCACAGGCACACTTTGCAAGATTGGAAGAATCACTACTCCTCTGGGTTGTTCCTTCCCCAAAATACAACAGATACTTCTCTCTCTCCAAATTACCGCCAAATACTCCACACTGATTATCTGGCCAGATCACGTACAATCAACAAGGGTTTTCAAAACATCCACCTACAGCTCTTGTAGCACATACCGCCTATGTCCACACAAGTCCGTTATACAGTCCAGAACGATCCCGGACTCCACTCCGGCGTGATCCTCAGCATGGTTTTGGCCTAAGCAAATCAGTTCAATCCCAAACAATTTCCCAGGCATGGTGGAGCAGTCTGCACGATCCCGGGACACTTCTCCATGAGCAGCCCACATGCAGCCTCCCTGTTTTGGAGTCTGAAAGCGTTCAGTAGTACGTACAATCGGCATTAGTGCCAGAGTACAATTTTAGGCATGATAAAACATAGCTTTTGTAAATACTGACTGGACTGTGCCGGCACAGAGGCTGCCTGGCAATTTTGGTTCGTACCTGGGAAAAGACGAGAATCAGCAAAGCACATCAAGGCCAGGATGACACACGACTTCACTGTACATCCAACCTTGCACTAACTGGTAGGGGTGACAACCACCATATTTGAAGCTGCACTCAAGAACAGGCCAAAATGCCATACTGATGTGGGCCACTAAAGCATCTTTCAACTTATTCCACTGTTTCACTTATGAAGAGTGGCACATCATTAGAAAAAGAGCTAGTAATGGTACAGTTACTACTCTACTACTACTATTCTCATGGAAACAAAGAGACTCAAGCAGAAAGAAGTAACGTAATTAGGAAGAGTCCTGGAGATGATGTTGGGAGGAAAATTTCTTCAGATACAAGGAACTATACTTTATGAGGGATTTCTAAGCACTTATTTTCCATCACACAAATCCACCTACTTTCACAATAAAACACACATACGAAAGCAAAACAACAGTGGAGATCTTAAATTATATTTATCATGAACTTGGCTGGACGTGGCAATAACGATAATCCCTCAGTCATGCATACACAGTGGACGTAGCCCAGCTGAAGCAGCCTGACATGCATTTCTGGAAAAGGGAAAAAAAAAAATATCTGGTGCACAAAGAAACAATAAATACCTAACAGAAAGACAAGATATTGGAACACACTCTCACAAACCAGTATTTTCAGAGAGTTTATTTATAGAATTGTCATTTCAATTTGGCACACCATCGGCAAATGCTAATACAATTTGGTGGGACAACAGGAAAAATGCCAGAGTGTTGCTGGTCCTTTGGGGAGAAAAAAAATGTGAATTACAAATAAGAAACAATCAGGGTTGAAAACAATATTATCTGAAAGTGGGCTCTATCAGCTGTAGACCATAAAAAAAATAAAACTGAAAGACTTAGAACCTCGAGACACTGGAATGATGTTTCCAAGTTCTCTGGTAACGTAGCCTGAAGCTGCCAGAGGTGAGTTTAACACAACCCAGGTTGTTCGTTCTATTGGCAGAAGCTGAGCTCTTCAGAACTTCACTTAATTTACTGTTGGTGTTTTATCTGGCTTGCTCCTGCTCCCATTGAATTCAGTGGGAAGGTGGCTAATGACTTCAACAAAATCAGGCCTTTCACAGGGGGCCGTGTAACGGAGCCTCTCTCATAAGCAACGGAGCTCCGCACCCAGAGGAACAGAAATGCTGAATGCTTGTAACAGTACACTGAAAAGCTGGTTTCTTCTCCTCCTTTTTGAGACAGTTTACATCGTCCTTAGTCCATTTGCATCTTTTCTGCATGTTCAGTACCACCGATCACAGGAACCTCTCTTCAAGTTGCCTTAATTTTGTTGGCACCTATCACACTTTTGGTAGGATCAGCACCTTAGTTGGTCCCAAACATTAACAGCTTCAGGATAAACTGGGTAGTTTGCTGCTGTGGTTCTCTCATTCTGGGACTGTCCCCACCTCTGATTTCTCATCTTGCTTGTCCACATGGACTAAGAAAGGAGAAAGGATCAGGAAGGACCAGAGTGATGAGGAACAGCAAAGGGGGAAAAGCAACCACTAATTACTGGCTCCAGAGGGAGCCTCAGAAGGAAACTGGATGAGCATTTCCGAACCTCTCGGAATAGCTAGAAGAGCCGGTGTGGCATCTGAAACCCATGAAGTATGAGGCTTCAACAGCTCCTCGACACGACCCGCTTGTGGGGTGGGAAAACACTCGCAGCAGGTGCTAGCACTACATCTTCAGAGCTGCCGTACAGAAGGTGTGGTTCAAAAGTCAAGCACTCTTTGAGACCTCAGAGTTACCACAGTCTTGTCTCGGCCAGTTACATTATGGTGAAGCGGACATACTGCAGTTTTATCACTGAGGATAGCAGGTCAGCAGATAAGACTATGAACGATATTTTGGCAAAGTCAAATCCGTAATTGTTTGTGTGAAAGGGCCTAAATGTCTATGACAAAGCACTGAAAAACGGCTCAGTGCGAGCAGCCTGGCAGGAAGCCATCCACTGCGGCTCTCCTTGGCTAGAGGCAGTCCCCCCCACCCTCATCCCGCTTGGGCTGAAAATCCTGCAGGCATTTCTCTGTGGTCCATTACATCTTAACTGTCTGGTTACCCAACCCCTGAAAGACAAGAGAAATGAAACTATCAACGTAATTTAAAAATCAAGAAATGGAAATAAGTGCTCTCTGTTACTATTTCTCCAGCACAGTCATCTGCCTTTTTCCTCTCCGCTTCTCTAGTTTACTTTAGAAAACAGATCCACAAAGGGGCTGGGCATAACTGGGGAGACTAGAAAAGCAGTTTTGCCACCAGAGAAACTCTAACGGGACCAACATCCACAGGACAAGGAAGCAGCCAGGCTCTGCCCAGCACAACACCGGGTCACTTCACACTGCGCCGCTCTTGGGGGACACGGACTCCTTGTTTTACACCATTAAACCAAGAGTACACAGTATTGCACCGCTGCTGTACAACCCCACCAGATGCTACAGGATGTTACAAAGATGTTGGGATGTATTTGTTAATAAACAAAAAAGCAGAGATGAACTCCAGTGCTGACTCCCCTCCACGCCCCTGATCTCTAACCACTGGCCATTTAAAAAACAAAAGAATCTCTTCTCACACCTGCAATCAATTAGTAAAGCTGTCCACCCTAGCAACCATGAAGTAAGAGCAAATGGATGTAGGCTAGATGACTTGGCAGCTTCACCTGTATGGTTAATTCACCATCCCAGCAAGCCATTTCTGCTAAATATTTTCATTAGTTAGGTGCTCTGTAAATCAGAACAAATGGCTCTTATGTAAGTCCACCTGTGAAAGCCTGGCAAATAGGTTAAACTTGAAACCAGTTAAGTACAATATTCAACTCTTATTTCTGTGTCCATTTATTTAGAAAACATTCATTCAAGGAATGAAAGTTAGGACTCTTGGTACAGTATGAGGTATCATCTATGCTACCACCCACTCTTTTTAGCAGGATGAAAAAAGAGAAAATACATACGGCTTTAGAATAATTTCACTTGCAATTACCTTAATCATAATAGCCACTCAAGAAATCCACCACTGGAAAACCAATGCTAAAACAATACATTCTCTTACTTCCCTTGTTTGGAGCTAGAATGATACCATGAATTTTTTTAATTAAAAAAGTTTTAGAAAAGACACACTTTTGTAGGACCCACCTACACCATACAATTGTTTTAAGTAGCATCCCTAAAAGTGGTACGACAGTTTTATGTGGAAGAGGCTAGAACGTAAAGGCTAGTGCTTTAGCCCAGCAGCGAAACATGGGTACTGTATGATTTCCTACCACTCTGGGCATAAGCTTAAGACAGATCCACACAGCTGAGACCAAACAAATATTGAAGGCAGAACAGCAAAACGTTTTAGAATGGCATGTAAACATAGAGAAATAGGATATACTGAATGTTAACACTATACTAACAAATACAGACGTGCACTGGCACATATGCACTAAGCAAGCAGTTTTGAACACTTGCTGGTCTGCATAAGAGATGCATTTATTATAAAATGACGTCAGAAACTGATATTCACCGGGTGCTTACCTATTCTCACACCTTAGCAGCTCCTCTTTAAACTAGGCTGGGAGACCCCCAAGCATCACCTCAGGCCTCAGCTGCGGGAAAAGCTGTACGAGCTCAGGCTGTACCAGTCATAATTAACTGGGCACCTCACTCGCCTTTTCTGCATTTTCACAAGAAGCAAGATTGGGCCAATAAGGGTCCACTGTGAAAGGTACTGAATGCTGTGATCCACTGCAACAAAGCAATTTAGGATGTAAATGGGTCTAAACAAGCACATGTCTTCCTAACAGAAGACTAGGTATTTTAGCCAGCATACAGGAGGGAAGGAAAGGAGGGCCGAAGCTCTTCTTTGTACCTTATCTTCCCAAG
Organism: Cariama cristata; assembly: GCF_000690535.1. Classification (NCBI taxonomy): domain Eukaryota; kingdom Metazoa; phylum Chordata; class Aves; order Cariamiformes; family Cariamidae; genus Cariama; species Cariama cristata. The sequence continues at coordinate 19,127 of NW_009625999.1, read as the reverse complement.
AAAAAGTAATTTAGGCAAGTACTTCTGTGCACTACTCTATACTTTCAACTAAGATGCGAGCAAGTGCTTGTACAACATGTTAACATCTTATTTTTCATTTCTCATACAGAAGCTAAGACTGATCACAGCTTATGCAAGGAAGTGATAGAATCGTACCCAACATAAAAGCAGTCACATTTTCACAAGGTAAGTGTACACATGATTTTAACCTGAATCTAAACCCACAACTTGCCACAGACTTTGTCTTAATTGCCTATTTAAATATTGTGCATTCAACCTCTGTGACAAAATTAGGGTTTTTTATGCTAGGCTAACTATGGCTCTTTCTCATATTTAAATTTTAATCTGTGTTCTTTAACTAATAAACTGAAGAACTGCTTCTTTTTTACTAGACTTTAAGATATTTAAATCAGTCTGAAGGAAAAAAAGCTGCAGTCTTCTTGTAAAATATTACTGAAGCCTTGATAAATATCTGGATTTTTATTCTTCACTGAGGTTTGGAAGCTCAACAAGCTTTTCAAAATAGATCAGACCCTTTTTAAAAAAAGGGCATATTCACTTATTTGTCATAGCATACAGTAGTTTACCAAATTTAAAAATTGGAAGTTAAGTTGCTTTGTGTATTATCTACATGTGTAAAAGCTATTTTCAAACAGCAGCAATAGTGTCAATTTTGGAAAAACAGTTCTCTTGAAAAACTACCCGTACGAAAAGGCTAGTAGGACTAAGCTTCAGTCTACTTTGCCAGTAAGGTTACAAAATAAAAGGCTGTATCTGTAGTTATGCAACATCTGAGGAGGTCTCTTGGAAACGTGAACATTAGCTAGAAGTTAAAAGAGGTATCTAGACATGCTCTGCTACTGACATAAGGAGAAAAACCTCTTTTTAATCAGAACAGCAGTATGAAGAAAGAAGTTAAAAGGAAAGTAATCAAGAATTTGGTTTAAACAGCCTAAGCTTATACTGAATAAACTTTGAACAGAAAACACCTGTATTAACTAAGAACTGTAGCATTCTTGAGGAGAGATGGGACGCTTATCTACTGATAATTCAAATAACGGGTACATTTTAACCTTCTGAAACCCTTCAGAGGGATGCAGAGAACAATACAGATGGTTACATTTTTGCACTTAGAAGCCCACATATTTTAGAGGTGCAACAAATTGTGATTTGATATCAAAGGGCCCGTGTTCTGTTCTGTATATCTTGCATTGGCAAAGAACACTTTTCGGTAGTTTTGCAGACCCTGCTGTACTTCAAGCACATGTTCTTCAAGCTTGCTTAAAGAGATGAGAGCTCAAATGGTCTCTCTCTATGTACACTCCCACAAACCCAGTAACCGCAAGCTGTTTGGGATGGTTCAAGGGCTTTCTGCAGAAAAGAGCGCACCTTAACCTAAAAAGACAGAAAGTTATTTCTGGGGCTGTAAAAAAATTGCTGGTCTGTATCTCATGTCGTAAATGGAAACAACCAATCAACTTACTATTTCTGTTAAACTCATTCCATATGACTCTGTCCATTGGAAAAAAACCCCAACCAAACAAAAAAAAACAAGTACTGAAGAAAGAGGTTGCTTCTATAGGCACAAACACCAAATGATGAACAAGTCCTACATTAGAGAAAAATCTAGCATGCATCTTCAACACTGTACGCAGAAATCAAGGACAAGAAGTAACTGTTAAAAACTATACAAGGAAACTCTGCCTTCTTTTAAAAAGGTATATGGAAATAATTACACTGATTAATAAAACACTGATATTCACAACCCATCTGAACTAAACTCATTTACACCTTCAGGAAAAAAGTCAAAATAGTACAGAACATTGCTTTTTTTTCCGCTCTTGAAAAGCGGAATGAGTGCCATAATGTCAAAGATAAACTGTTGCTGCATATAAATTTGTGTCAACCTTTTTGTGCTTTCTGTTCAGGGGATACAGAACACAAGGTCACGTTTCCTGCTAAATTGTTTACAGAGTTATCAGATGCCTATACAAATCAACCTTTTTTCCTACCTAATTCATCATGGAGTTGCTAGAACTACAGTAACAAGATGTAAAAGGTTCCAAGAATTCCTGTGAGAACTACTTAGGTTACTTTATGAATAACTTTGAACTTTTCTTTAGTCCACCTACGTTCACCAATATATACTGTATATGCACCTTGAGTATAAGAACTGCATGAAAACAGTCTGAAAAAAATAAAACATGGAAACTGAGATGTGAGGCAGTCAGTCCCCTTCCTACTTCTGATTATTATTATTATTTTATTCTTTTTTAAATACCACCACTGAAGAAACCCAATGCACGATATAGGCCCCAAACCCACACCAAACCGCTTTGCTTTGCATCTTCCCCAGCAGGTTTTCACACCTGCTTCTTCAGACAGCGCATTTGGAGGCTGTGAAAGCACGATTTGTACTTCTCCATCAGTCAAGTTTATTTGTGTGATGTTTTTTCCAGATCTGGAAGTTTTTCAATTAGTGCTTTATGATTCATGTTGATACTGGCTATAAGTCCTCCCTCATTGCCATCCGAGCCAGTGTAACTGATTTCTTCACCAGTCAGGGTAGTCATATGGCCACCCAATGCTCTCAACACTGCATTTCCAGCACATATGTCCCACTTCTTAATGTAGGTGACATGGATATACACGTCAGCTTCTTCTTGATTCTTTTCAGCCACATCAAGGAGGGCTAACACTTTATAACCTAGAAGAAATGGACAGAAGTCAAAACCAAAAAAGTTAAACCAAGTTTTCCTGTTCACCGCAATGGATAAAGCTACTAGTAAGTGTTAATAATACGCACATGCAAGATTTAGGAAAGTGATGTCATTAATTATATCAGGCCATCCAGTATAATGGTGGAGGCACCAATAAACTTTGTCTGCCCTCTGACCTGTAGAGAAAATTTGAAAATAGGAACACCTCCCCCACCCCCGCAAGATTTTTCCACTGCACCCCAATTAAAGCCTTGGGTATTTGAGACACATTATTTTTAGACAGCCTTTACCAATATGCTAGACTTTTCTAGAGACACATTAAAAGAACAAGACCAGAAACGCAAATATAGTTTTGCTCTTACATTCGCTCACTTATTTCTCAATCTCTGTATTATGCTGAAGTCTACCTTGTTCTTCCTGGCTTTTTATTACAATAGAAGGAAGATGCATATACCACTCTTCAATGAGGCAGCTCAGCCCAGGACATCCCTCTTTATCACACATTATGCAGTACAAAGTCATTGCTCAAAATAGTATTCCTTTTATGGAATTTTTTCAATTTTTCAACTGTTCAACCAATATCCTTCTTTCATTAAAGTGTTCCTTTCTTTATCTTCTTTATACAGAGTCAAGCCCTGGAGAAGATCTGCTATAATCAGTTACACTTTCACTTCCTCTACCATAAGAAAATTAATTTAGATTCATGGTGAAGAACCTATGCAAGATCTTCTTGACTCAACAATCTGTAAGGAAGCTCTAGCTTTCCATATTAAAGACACAGAAAGATACATTTCTGTAAAATTCAAATTTTGCGTGGGTTTTCTGAGACTCTAAAACAGCTATTGCTTCACACTAGTGTCTCACATATTTGTATTCTGTCAGTAACATGCACAAGGATATCGAGTAAGGTTACAAAAACTAAGTTAAAACCTCTTTGGACTGAATATGAGGCAGAGAAAACTGGACTTTAGTGACACTAGTTTTCTCTTTTGACATAAATGCAAGAAATAACACCAAACTTTAATGGCTTTTTCTTAAAGAATTTTTAATTCTGCATGTGGTCACACACCACTTCTTCCTCCACAGAGGCATCGGTGCCTTCAGTGAATGCACATCAGTGCATCACATTAACATTGCTGGTCCAGGCTCAGGTTCACTAACATCTAACTCATGAATACCCTGAAGCCTGAAATAAGTTTGCATATAGGTTTCCATACACAGGAAAAACCGTGTCAAGTGCTTGCTTTTAGGGATGTGAAGAACAAAAGGTAAGAGGAAAAAGAGGAGATGCCCGTTATATCCTTTTGTCTAATAACGGCTATCCCGTTAAATCATTGAGAAGCAATAAAATGGATAGGATGCTTAAGGAACCAACCTGCTCCACCAGCGGGGATTATCACAGTCTTATTGCCGAATGTCTGCCGTGCTACCTGCTCAACTTTTCCTGCGTGGGAGCGGGACACAATAATCCTTGGAGTTTTCTCATTGTAGGAGGAACGAGCTTTTATGTTTGACCCGCCATCCACCATTGCCCAGGCTACAAGAGAAACACAATTTCTACTAAGATTTACAGAAGATGATCTCTGCTAAGTGTAAAGATAAAAGGATACTTACCTGAGAAAACGAAATTGATTCCTCTGACTTAATTTCCCTCCCTACTGTAAAAGAGAAAGTTAGGGCTGACAGAAGGAAGGAGTGGATGTCCACATGTGCACACAAGCAGGAGAGAAACAGCCCCACACACACACGCTTGTGCATATGGCACCATCCCATGCCTGACGATTCTTGGGTGATACTTCCAAAATAGAGAGCAAGATGGAAAAATCCCAAGCAGTAGTATTTAGAACATGCAATTGGAAAGCCACTGAAGCTAGTATGGCTCTGAGTCAGAAACAGATCCAATATTTCCTCAAAAAACCTTTTCATAAGAACAAAAAGCCCCACTACCCTTCCAAGCAGATAGCAAAAACGTTCCCGAGTCATTTTGTTCAGAAGAATAGTAATGCTGAGGAAGGAAATAGCTCAGGAGGGTAGTAATACTAAGGAAAATATTTGATGGTGTGTTTTAGAGGACTGGATTTAGAATACACAACCTCCCACTTGTGGCATGATGAGGTTCAAAGCCAAGCTGGGCAGGTGGCATCCCCTAACCATTAATTTGACATTTACTTAGCAGACTAACCAGCAATTTCATCCCAGCAGAGGGCCAGACTGTATGGCAATAGACCGAGTTATGTGTAATAACGATGTCAACTGCCCTCTATTGCTTTGTATTTGTGTGGTAGTATTAGGAACAATCCTACTCACAACATTTTGCTATTTCCAGCTTGGTAAATGAATACTCTCCACGTAGAATGACAGAACTCATTGCATCTCATCTGATGCCATGTCTGAACATTTCACACTTTACTATTATTAAAGGAGATAAATTCTCAAAATTACAGTGCTAAAAAAACATTTCTTCAGATAGATGTTGATACTTAGAAAGGTATGTTCCAAAAACCTCAATATTCTTAAAGCATTTTGGAATACAGCACATACTTAAATGACTGGAAATTAAGTTCATATTTAAAGACAGTAAAATATTTAGCACAAAATACCGAGCCTTCCGTGGGCAAAAAAAAGAGAACAAATAAAAAATACATTTATTGAGACTTAGTTTCTGTGCCAGAGCTACTGCATAACTTCACAACTCTAGAGGTCAGTATTGCCTAAGGGAAAATGAGAACAGAAATTCGTGTTTCAAATACACAGTAAGACGTGAATACTAAAGCTACTTTGAAGTTTTCAGAAGTGCATACACGTTGCCAAACTTGCAGCCATGCTCACTGATACATCATTAATACTAAAGAATTAATTAGTTCATGGCTGTGGCATTAAAAACATGTCAGGTAATAAATAAGGCTATGCTAGACAGTCTTGTCTGTTACATACAAACAGTTGCCATTAAGACCTTTAATCAGTTTGTTATTCACCCTGAATAAACACCAGCTCCTGGGTATAATATCACAGACCCAAGTTCTTCTGCTGAATGAGCAAAGTACTCTTCTGCTAAAGACTAACAGCACATGTAAGACTGGTTTCACTATGTGTAGGTTTCACTTTCTTTGGTTTGCTATAAGCACCTCAATTGAAGGGATCTTCATTCTTAAACGTAATTTCAGTTAGTTAGTTTTAAATGCATAATTTTTATGTTAAACAAGGGCAGTATTTTCCTGTCTGGTTTTATAGCACAGAACACATCTGCAGCTCTGAGGTCTGCAGCAGCACTTTTACCCCAGGTACTATTTTCTCATTTATATCTACAGATGTTCTCTCAAGCATCAAGTTTTAATTAACACTATGACCGAAGATGCTGGAAATATGTGAAGGCATAAAGGTACCTGTATATGCTGAGAAGGGCTTATGTATCACTCCTATTACTGGTTTACCATTTACAGCCACACAAACCATTGTCGTGACATACTGTCGAAGATCCTCTGTGGGCAAAATAAGAGAGTAAGTTCACAGCCAGATGCCAAGAACACAAAAACAAAGCAGGCCTGACACTACAGAAATGTTGTTCTTTGAAGACTAGTCTACATTCTGCCTCTTACAATTATGTAGCTTTGTCGTAACTTCAAATAACCTTGCAGTTTTCAAAAGACTTTAAAGACTTTTCAGGCTTCTAGCAATTTTTCCTGTTCGGTAGATGTAGTCAATACTCTTACCAGATCTAATTCCAACAGCTGTGTCTTATGCAGCACCTATTTTCATGGAAACCTGTGCCCCTATATTCTCCCTTCTCTGCCCCAGCTCCTATCCTCTATTGGTTCAAAGCCAATAATTCAAATACCAAAGAACATTCACTGAAAAAGGTGACCATATCAATAGAATATTCGCCAAAAAATCCCCATTTCTCTGTTTGTTCTGCAGTACTTATCAGCAAGAATTTTAGCTGGATTGACTTGAACTGTGACATCTTAAAACATCTGAGAAAGGGGAAGATAGAATTATGCATGCTTTTTTGAAAAACTGTAACAATTTTTTTAAGTCAATTTAGAATATTTACTTAGTATTCCCTTTAAATAAACAAACAAAAAATATTCTGAGATATTTAGTTTTGCCACTGTAATAACTGAAATAAAGAAATGTCCAGTTCCAGCAGAATCCATAAAGGATAGTTGCCATTTATTTTAGCAATTACTTAGTTGCCAGGAATACCAAAGTAATTTCAGAGTTGGAATACATAAAAGTAAATGCTTTGGTCTGATAACTATGGAGATTTCATTACGCAATTTGTTCAATTAAATCACACTAGCTTTGACATAACACACTTTAACAAGAGATGTCATTTTAAATACTTACTATTTTGTCTCCAGTATAAAAGGCAGACATCAGAATTACACACATGATTTGTCAACAAGAATCAGCTACCTGTGTATTCTTGTGTAGCATCTAACGGATCGATCCAGACAGTAACACTTTCTGCTGGAACCTCTTTAGGCTGTATTTTTTGTTTTATGTCTTCGGGAATACTGCGATCCCAGGAGACCGTCTCCTGATCAGCTGTATCAACGCGCTCTTCAGAGTTTATCTATGATAAGACAACAAAAGTAATTGCATTAACTTATCAGATACTGTAACTGTGGTACTGGGGGGAAAATTACAGGCTGTTTGCTCACACCTTCTCTTTCTCCTTCCACCTCCAGCTGAAAGTGCCCGGATTAGTCACTTTTGAGCAACTCACAAGCTATTACTGTCATGCGACAAGCAGTGGAAAACCACAATTCAGAATTTTACTGTGAACATGTCACAGCTGGACACTGTTTCTTTGGCTGCAGCTCTTCCTACTGAATGTTCTCACAGTCCGAATCGCAGTTTTCTTCAAGTCAAAAGTTAAATGCAGTTGCTTCAAAGATTACAAACAGAATATTTGACTTTGGAGAATCGTGTGGTGTACAGATATACTAGGGGTCTAATATTCCATGCAGATGGAACTGTACAGGTATTTTATCAACAAATATTTTGCAGACTGTGGTATGATTTGGGGAGTAGGAATCCTAGTATATATTCCTGCTTCCCACATTGAGTTACAACTAGAAATTTAAGCAGCTCAACTAGATGTAACCACTACACAACTGTCAGATGAAATCTTATTGTACAAACAAGTTAATAACCTATCTGTCTTTAGGGTAGGCTGGGGTAAGGACCTAAGAAGGCCCATGATGAACAGCAGTCAAAGGTCACATTTAGGCCTACAGTCACTTGCTGCCTAGCTTAACGAATTTTATTCTGGACCAGAGGGCATTTCAGTATGCTGAACTGAGTTTGGTCCAGTAGCAGAGCACACAGTCCCAATGTGTTGAACAGAAGAACACTCTGCAAAACCCAATACAATGTCATCATGATTGCAGTAGCAAGATATTTTTGGATCACGAGAGATGCAGCTATCATAAAACATTGTACATAATGATCTCTCATGTTACAAAACATGACATAACCTGGCAGGAAGAACTACTGGGAAAATACAGATCAATCTGTCTTAACCCATCCACACCAGCTTACTACCCTGGCAAACATGGTTCACAGGAGAGCTGTAATGCAACCGGAGGCAAGTAGTGCCAATAGGAATTTAGACAAATTCATCTGATTTATTTTTAGCACCCCAGTTACATTAGGAGACTAGTATTTCTATGCTCCTTCTACTGCCAATAAAAAGGAAAATCACTGCTACTGTGCCTTTCAAGCTTCAGCCTCTGTGAACCCTTCAGAAACGCATCACACCACTACTTACACAGTAGGACGATGATGCTGGCAGCTTAGATGTATAGGTGTTACAGAGATGTATTAGATGTATAGGTGTTACAGAGATGTATTAGATGTCTGAAGTCGAGTGTAATGAATCTGGATTTTTAGGACATTTCAGAATATTAGGAACACAAGGTTTTTTATTCTTGCTAACTTTAAAGGTGGCTTCCTCTAATAAAGGATGCCAAACTGACTAACTCTGATGTACAGCCAAGGCAAAATAGTAGACACACATGGGATGAAATGCATCTACAACCTTGTACCACCAATTTCCCTTTACTTGCCTCAGATGGAGTTGAGACTGCTAGCTCAGATTCAGATACCCAACTGCTAGAGCAGATAAATCCCCTCTGACTAAAACAACTTGTTATTACAGATGTTGCAGGCAAGTGACTTCAAAAGACAATGAAAATAAAGAAACAATCAGACTACATTTGAATGTTACAGACTTTGTATCATCAGCAGGGTTTTTACGTAATTCATACTATGACAAGAAAAGACATCACACACCTTAACTGTAACAGATAATTAGCACAGCATTAAGGGCCACCTTCTCCAAGAGAATTCAAAAAAAGAAAGCAATCAGAACTGCAGCAACTCCAGCCATACATCACAGCTGTCTTCTCAGGTAAAACCAGTATTTGAAGCATTGTATGCCAAAGATAGAGTCCTTGAAGTTGCCGTGACATTTACAAATTAAACATCTGTCACCATACAATAAACCTGATGATTGTGTTTTCCCCTAGGGAAAAACAGTGCTGCAAAGTCAAGATGACTAGTCCCACTGACTTGGCAGCCTCAGTACAGCCCCTGGGCACTTTAAGTTCCACAAACGTAATTTCAGTTCCACCATAAAAAAACAAAACAAAACAAAACACAAAAAGCAAACCCAAAACATTTCCTCAACAGAAGGAAGAGGCCTCCAAAAAGTTAAAGGGTTGGAACCAATCCTCAAAAGGAAGAATATCTTGTTAAACCTGTTGTTACAGGACACTAAAGTTAAAAGACTGAAACTATCTGAAAGGTAGTCTTCAGAGAAAGACCTCCTACTAGTTCAAATTTTGTAGTGGTGGCCATGACACTGCAGCAGTTATAATACTTCTGAGGAGTCTCTCTCAACAGTCATGAGTAGTCTGCCAGGAAAAAAAAAAAAAAAAAAAAAAAGTTAAAAGTCTGGGAAAAGAAAGGTAACAGCGATGACATTGCAGAGCCATCTGGAGAAAATAAAAATTAAAAAAAAAAAAAATTCAACTGGGTCACTAGTTCTTCCATTCAGAGTAAATGGTCCATATGACCGTTTACTCTGTAGCCTTGGCTGAATACTCCACAAGTTATAGTCCAAGTAGAAATTCACAGTCGATCCACTACATACAGTTACTAAATTTATTTATTATTAGGAAGCTACATTACAGGTTTTGCAAGGCATAGTTGCCTGAGAGAGAATCACCAACCCTTAACACTGGGAATGCCTCTTTTTTTTTTTTCCCCCCCTCCTTCCCCACACCCGGCCTCTTTTTTTTTTTTTTTTTTTTAAAAAGCATGAGAGTATACCTGGAAAACATGCCTTTGTATCAATACGATGTTCCCTTCCTACCTGTCATTCTCATTTGCTGGAAGCCTCCAGAGGCCATGACCTTACCCATATCGCTTCAGAAAAGTTTGAAGTGTATGTAGTTGACTGCATTTCCAAGTCTTCATTCAGACATTAGGAGTAGCTATGGTAGCAAGACAATCACAACACCGAATGTTTCAGACTGCAGAGCTTGTTCCAGCAAGACACTTTAAGTCAACAGTCAACTGAACTGCTATGTTAATGTAAATAATTATAAAGTTTGCATACTTGCTTTCATATACATAACTTTGTCTACTCCTAAGAGTCAAATTTAGATAGCAACCCAGCATGCAAGAACCTGAGAGAGAAAGCAGAAGACAGAAATAAATAGCTATTTGGGGTTAGCCACCTAACAGCTGTAAGCTGTAAAAGTCCATCTTGGGAAGTTCTGTAAGCTGCCCACCGACACCGAGCTTCACAACATTTCATCAATCTTGAAGGAAAAGCCCTCCTCGCAAACGAGAACTGCATCAAGCACAGAGATTTAATAAAATATATGTAAATCGGTGAACAGACTACTGCTGAAAGGTCAACAAAAAGTATTTCACAAATGAGGCAGTCTGGCTGCATCTGACCAGCACAGGGCTTCCTCAAAATGAGACTGTGAGGTGCGGGAATCCCGTAACGGACAAAGGACACTGCTCACAGCAGCAGAAGTCCAACAGTAACACCAGGATCAGCTCACAGCGTGATTTCCGAAACCCTCCGGCATTCCCAGCCTTCGGACCCCCCCTGCACAGAAAACAGCCTCTGAAATACGGATCTGCTCAGAGACATGGGAAGCAACCTGAGTGTACTACAAACCCCCGTGGATAAATGCAGTGCTCTGAACAAACAGCCAACAGTCCCGACCATGGAAAGACTTCAGGGAACCTCACAGGAGCTCTTTGTCCTGCGTGGGGCTGCTCCTGAACCAGCGCTGCTTCGTGATGCCTTTGGGGCAGCTCCTCACCCAGCAAACCTGCTGGAATACTAGCTAGCTGTGTGCAGCGAGGTGAACAAACTCAGGCTTTTTTCTGGTTTGAAAGGCTAGGACACAGCTGTAGTTCTGTCTTTGAATTCACCCACCAAAGATAAATTAAACTGAAAAAAAAAAAAGCTAAAAAAATTAAATAGAAGTTTATGTTCAAATACATAAATGACTTTTTAAAAAATAAACATCAGTACATGAAAATGTAATGCTTTTCTTACAAAGTGCTTGGTGGTATGTGAAATTTTATTTAAATTTATTACTCCTCCTCCTTCCCCATATCCTTATCCAGCCCAATACTCATTTTGTATTTTAATATGCAAATAATCCAGTATCTTGAAAAAGATGATCTTGATTCCTGAGAGTGTCAATATCTCCATCTGATAATTAAGTCCACTCAACCCCAAATCTCAGTGCTGTTTTATTAGACTAGAAAACAAAATGAGAACAACACAAATACTATCCCACCTGTATTACAAAGAATAAATACTAATTAAGCTACTCAAGGTAAAAAAACAAACAAACCGAAAAACCTCGCAGTTTAGGTAACAATAAAAGGTAACAGTCACTAGTCAGAACATGACTATATGAGTACTCCACGTATTACATTTCAGGAACAGAGACCGGCAAAGGTTGCCCAGAGAAGTGATGGACGCTCCATCCCTGGAAACCTTCAAGGCCAGGTTGGATGGTGCTCTGAGCAACCTGATCTGGTTGAAGACGTCCCTGCTCACTGCAGGGGGGTGGACAAGATGACCTTTAAAGGTCCCTTCCAACCCAAACCATTCTATGATTCTATGGATAAGCCTATTGATTTGAATGGGACCACGAAAATGAAAAGCCTGGAGGCCCAGACAAAATAGCGCGCACTGGGGAATGTTAGTAAAACATTAATAGATGTTTGGCTTTGTTTTTCCATTTTGTTAAGGCACTAACTCTGCATGACGTACACAGGCACTTCACCAGTGATTACACAACGTAAGCATTATGTATACCCAAGATGTAAACTTAACTTGGCCATTTGTATTCACTTGGCAGGAGATTCAGGAAAGAAGCAGAGGGACAGAAGTAACTAAGTAAATGCAAACGTTTACAAACAATGAACCATCAATGATTCCGATACCTCCTTACTGGCTGACTGAGACATGCCCTGTGCACAGTGGAAGGTATTTTATCACTACATGCATCCTCTGGACTAATGTCCAGAGCAACCCGTAAGAGGATACCCACAACTATGCACCTTGAAAGGTGTGCACAGGACCGTACTTGATTTGCTGTTATTTGACTGTGCTTCAGACATGTCTCAACTCAGGGGAGAGCACTTCAACCAGCAGCCTTTGGGTTTTCCCCCGCTTACGGATCAAGCCTCATACCTCGCCCTTCCAACCACGGCCTTTGCGCTGCTCCGAAAAGCATTGTGCCCTCATGCCCACTACACTACAGGTCAGACTGTTTTACTTCCATTTGCTCAGTTTCTCTCTGTTTTTTCCCCTCAAAGGTATCAGTGCTGAAAGCTGTCTCATCTTCTCACAGCATCTGTACATGCGCAAATTGTGTGAAGGAATCAGATGCCAAAACTTCTGAATGTAAACACCCACTCGACAAGTCAGGACACATAAATATGCACAACAGGAGAGCAAGAAGTGGTCAAAGTGCCGTATTTCCAATAACCGAGGAAAGTACCTAACTTACCCTGGTTATGAACAGGGCTCCAGAATCTGCCACAGAAGGAAGGACTCGCATTCACACCAAGACTCAGCTGACCTGCGGCCAAGACCGCTCATGATCCCTCCCTTCCCACTTCTGAATTTGGGGCCATGAGTAGCAGTTTTCACTATGAATGAAAGATGCTTTCTGAAAGCTTATCTTACTTGACACTGAAAAGAATGCAAACTCAAAAATCAAAATATCATTTCCTTTTTTGATTTTAAAATACCTTTAAGCTTTAAACAATCTGAATAGTAGCCTTGCTAGCATAGTAAAAAAATTCTAGTTTCATTCAATACATTGACATTTTTAAAGCCAGCTGTTTCCTTCTGAAAGGGTTCTTTCCCTCCTTAGATCACCACAACTTATTAGAAAGGAAAAGTGAGGTTTTACAGGTGATCTTCTCCATACCTTTCAAAAAGGTTGCTCTTGCTACGGTCCAAAGAGTTTTACAAAGAGTTTTAGTAGGGTAGATTTTGTTATGAAAGGACAGAGAGGACCTTGCTGAATCACATGGTTCCCTAAATAAACAGCTTGTTAAAAGTATAATAAAAAGTGTATTTGTATATAAACGTGTAACATATAAAAATATACTAAATTATAAAATAATAGAAGGTATAAAAGCCGCTGGTCTTATGTTGTCATTGAAAACAACACACATTTTTATAATAACGCCATGACACAGATAAAGGAAGCATACATTTTTCAAAGCACAGAAGTCCAGACAGACAGAAGTTTTTCTCTACCATCAACTACATCTTCATTTATTTTAACAACAGGAAGAAGTCACTTCATGCAGGAACAAGATGACAGGATATGTAAAGAAAAATATGGACAAGCCTGAATGTCAAAAAGCTCAATTAGCGCTTATCAAAACTCATTACGCGGCTTTGGTCATTAAGCCATCAGGAAGCAGAGTGAAACAAACCTGTTTTCATAAACCTTAAAGATGTATCAGATGACAACTCTGCTTCTACTGACTTATGATGAACAGAAGTCAGTGAAAACAACAAAAATGCAACAGAGCGAATCAGCATAGGTCACAGAAGTCACAGTTTCCACAGTAATCTGTAGAAACAACTAGAATTTAAAAACTGTAAAACTAGTAAGACCATTTGCTCGTTAGCTCACACAAGTTGTTTCAGGAGATGGCAAACCCCCCTGTTCCAGTTCTATACGGATGCAAGTCCGTAGCAAATTCCCTAGCAAAGGGAAAGGGATGGCTAGCTTGTCAAGAGAATTGCAACACTACTTTTCATTTTAAGGAAAACATCCAAATAAGGCCAGATTAGAAGTCTACCAATACAATAAATAACACTGAGAAAACTTTTGCTGTTTGTGAGTGGCAATACTACTAAGAAATGCAAATCTCCAGATGCTCAGGTGACAGATTAAAACACCCCCGGTATACACACAAACCAAATGAACTACTTGTAATTACATCTGAGAAGATAATCACAGAACTCATTACCATAAAGTCATAGGCTTTAAATTCATTTTATGTAGAGAGTGCCAACATAAGTCATCTAGCATCAATTAAAACCCCTCTTAAGAGATGCATCTCCAGACAACACCTATTACTGAGATTTCAGATTAACACTCACACTTCTTGCTTTACTTAGAAACCTGTTGGCAGTTGCCAGATCATCCAGGTCAGAAGAACGTTAACTTTGTTAAAAACTCCAAGACCTGAGTATCCCATTCTCACAACGTGAAGAGACAAATTACTGGACTTATTCAGCAAGGCACTGAAATCCTCCTAAGTTTAAGTAGTATTTTGTTTTTTAAATCCACTTCTTTAACATATCTCTTTCCCACAGTATCAGTATCAGATGCAGAGCTTGCCATCTCAGATGAAATTCCAGTTTCCCAAGTATGATAGTTGGCACCGTGGTCACAAGCCTGTAAAGAGCAGGTTTAAATCTAGAAAGTACTTCAGGAGCTTGATAAAAAAGGAGTGCTTGGAAACATTAATCTTCAAAAAGTGGAATTAATTTAGAAGAAAATCTCATTAAAAGTAAAACTGACATCTTCTTAAATTTCCATTTCAAACACTGACACCTGATTCCAGCATTATCGTGCACGAACTTGAAATGAGGAGTTTATCATCTGTCTTAACTGGGAAAGAGAGAGAAGAATGTTCAGATTCAGGGCAGTGGCAAGACCGATAAAAAGATGCTTGAAGAGAAAGACTGGGACAGAGGAAGACTTGATTTCCATCACAGTCACGGAAGCAAAAAAAAAAAAAAAAAAAAAAAAAAAAACATGATATTTCTCTATTCAGTATTTACACTAGAAAACAAGACGTATAGCTGGTGCAACCACAGAACACAAATCAAGGCACTGGACAAAAATAAGCCCAAACAGCTAAAAATGACAGTATAGGGCAGAATTAATTTTGGCAAATAAGACTGAAGTCTGCCCCCTGCGAGAATAACACTAGGCAAACAAAAAGGCAGAACTGTGTGGGTCACTTTAAAATTGTTTTTTTCATAGTCGAGGACAGAGGGAACGTGGCCAGAATGTTAGTTTAAGGAACATATCTTCACTCCTGCCTTCGTGAGCAAGTAGGGCTGCTCCTTCAGATGTGCTGACACAGGTAGGGCCATAATGTGAAGTGAACCAGAGTATTCCTAAATAACCTTTATTTTATGTTTTTTACCTTGGACACATTCAGATATCAAGTTCCTGACACTGACCCCTGGATAAGCAGCGTTAGAAAAAATGGAAGACACTTACGCGTGGCACAGAGAGAAGTTCTTTCAACAGGTAATGCTGCTGAAACCCCAGCATCATGAGATCATCTCTTCAAACAGAGCAGCTCTTCTGGGCAGAACATACCAGTGCTTCTGGCCAGTCTCTAACTGGATTTGGAAACACTGCCTCCTCAGTCCCCTCTCCCCCCAGCAGCAGGGCTGGCTCAAGTATCTCCTTAATCCCCTCACCTGATTCCCATCCCAGTCCTTCTTATCGCACCACCACCATGCTAGCACAAGGAATAAATGGGCCTGCATGGAGAACCAACCAGGAAAGCAGTGAAGCAACCCAGAAAAGATAAATAAAATAAATTAAAAAATGAAAAGGAGTAGAGGGTATGATTATAGCTGGATCAGAGCTTTAACTCACTCTCAGCATGACAAATAAATAGATGAGGACAACGCAGTGGTAGTGCAGGAGCAGTAAACACCTCAAGCCTGTAACTGCAGTCGAGGACTTTATCAAGAGAAACCACTGCACATATTTTAGCATTAAATGTATTTTAAAACCAACTGCAAAAACACACTTCAGAGAAGACGCGTGCAAATATTCGTTGCTGGATGTTGGGTGCAACCAGACAACACTGGGTAATACCTGAGTTAGAAATAAGTGACTGGCTCCTTTCTCCCTTATCTTCCTCACGTCTGTTTCTGAGGGATATAACAACAATACTCAACACCACTCCACCTGCTACACAGTGATTGATCTGCTCCTCTTGGGTCTTACCTAACCTAGCTGTGAGAAGTCTTGAACTGATGTATCTATTTATATCAAAGAGAGCAGGTGATGTAAGCAGTGGGGTTCCTCTTCCTCTGTAGAGACAATACCTTTACTTAAAAGGACAAAGGCAAAACATTTTCTATGGTGGGGTTTTTTTTCCCCTCTCTTCCTCCCCTCAGATTTTGAAAGTTTTTTTATAAGTGACAACTGTCAGGTTTGTAAGCCTCTTTCCAGATTTATTTCAGTTTCCGCAAGTGAGCAGCCTAACTCTTCCACACCTTCTCTTAATAATCACACCTTAAGAGAAGATCTGCTTCAGACAGACAGTTTGCATGCCTTCCCTTATTCTGTCCAGCAGCACAAATCAGGGAATCCAAGGCTGCACACTGACTTCAGTTTATTTCAGTCAAACAACTTCTCCTCCTGGTTATTTTTAAACATTGGTAAGCCATAGCTACTCTTAGAGGACAATTAATGGATCGTTTCCTTTGCATTATAGGCATATTTTGGCACCCAGTTTTTGTGCTGGTTTGTATTTTTTCCCGGCAGCAGCATTTGGCACCATTTCAAATGTTGAGGTATCCCTGTTAGGCTCAAGGACTCCACAATGCGAGTAAATCAGCATTTTGCATAAGTTTACTCTTGGAATTTTTTCAGGTTTTGATTGACAGCTTTTGTTAGCAGCATCTTCTCTGGCAAGAAGAGAAGAGGGGTTTCATTTGACTTCAGCAATGTTTTTTATTCTGGAGCATCACTCTGTATACAGGGATAAGGCTACAGATATCAAGCACGATGCTTCTTACAAGACGCAGTTTTATACTGCCTAACATGAAAGGTGTCTCAGGAAATCCTCTATAACCCTCATATTCACACCAAAACTGCAACAGGTCTGTTCTATGAAACAGCAGCGGTTTCATGTGTTGTGCTGAAGGTACACATGAAGGATGTGCAGATTGAGGTGTGACCTTGTCTTCACACCGGAGAAGTGTATAGTGCCATATGTATATGGCAAAACAAAGTTTTTGTTTTGATTCGGACAAATGTTTATGAATACATCTTCATCACAGTATAGACTTTAAGAGAGAGCATGTCTTATCAGTATATACAACTTAATGGATGTTTTTTAAACACCCCATGAGATAAGCTGTTATTATCCAGATCATGTAATTAGAATACTAAACGTCCCAGAGCTGATCTGTCAGATTGAATAACTCTAGATCAGCTGAAAGACTTGTCAAACAAACTCTTCCCAGTCATCAGGACTAAGAGGGACATACGCCTGATTTTTTCCCAGTTCCACAGATGTACACACACATTTTTGCCTTC
Source organism: Cariama cristata (assembly GCF_000690535.1). Taxonomy (NCBI): domain Eukaryota; kingdom Metazoa; phylum Chordata; class Aves; order Cariamiformes; family Cariamidae; genus Cariama; species Cariama cristata. The sequence goes on along the minus strand of NW_009625999.1, from coordinate 1,525 downwards.
ATACATGTGTCTGAGAACACACCTGCACTTTAGAAGGTACCATCTATTTTTAAAGACTAGCAGCACAAGTCAACTGTAAGGAAAACAAAAAGGAGTACTGTTTTTTTTTAAAAAGTAGATGTCCAAAGTTAATGCCCTCTGAGAAGAAGACGCAGAAGTCACACTGTCACTGCTATGCATCCCAGGGACTGGAGCAGAGTTTATGCACACGATGGGCGGACACGGATCAGGCAATACTGGGCTCTTCAAGCCCAAACCGAACCCTCAGCCTTCTCTAGAAGCACAGACAACTCATATCTACACTAATGGAGTCCTTCCATCTGCGGAAAGGGAGAAAGCGTACAGGTTTCAGGCAGGTATGCTGTAATGCCAAGCTCCATGAGGACACTGAACAGCAAAAGAGAACAGGGAACAATACTTTTTCTTCCTTTAACGTAGGGCATTCGAAGGTGGCTTGCCACTGACAGACAATTCAGCAATCTTCAGAACATAACCTTGCTAATCTTTCAGTAGAGGAAGATTCATCATACAACAAGTTTATTTCAAATATTGAAGGATTGGGTGTTTCCTTTACATTTCATAGTCAATGGGTTCTCTACAACACTTAATAAAAGCAAACAAAAAACCCCCAAAATTACACACCACCCTGAGGAACTTCCAAAACAGCCACTGAAAACTCACCGAGTAGTAACCAAACTTAAACAAAAAATAAACTTAACTACACTGCTTTTTCTCTCAGCCCGTCCAGCAAAAGCATGCAATCATCACCTGTGAAATCCAAACGTAGGATTTTCTATCTGTTTCAAACGACTGCAATAAGCTAAAGAATTTAACATCAAGATACTGAAGAGAAGTTCCCATTTACTAAAGCGAAAGTAGAAACAGAGCCAAGAAAACCCAAAAAGCCTCAAAGTATAGTTCTGGTTTGGGTGCGACCTCAAGTGTTAGACTTCAGAGCAGGGAGAGGTGTACACCTCTGAAAGAAAAGTAAATTCATTTTGCCCACGTAGGCAGTGATCCACAGCGTGACACAGCTGATAGCTTATCTGCTGTCCCAAAGTCATGAGAGGTATAAACTCAGATATTGTAACACCATGTTCCTAAACCTCAAATTCTCAATTCCTTCTCCCCGTTCCCTGCTCTCCCCATAACTTAAGGTGGGAAGGACAAGTGGCAGGAAGGATAATTAAGAAAATAACAGCATTCCTAACCTCAGCACCGTAAACATCTGCAGAATTAGCACAATGAAGGTACCTTTATCCTTAACTAGACAGCACGTAATGCACAACCGTTAGACTCCGTGTCTTTCCCTCCTCTCGCCTGTATCATTTCAAACACCGTTTCACCTCCCACGGCCTTGCTTACACGCGACCCAACTCCTTCCCCTGCAACCCCACACCCACGGCAACAAGCCCGAGGTGGCACTACCACAACACCGGCTAGAGGGGAAGGAAAAACGCAAAATCCGGGCAGTATTTAACGTCGGCGGTTACAAAACGGTGAGGCGACCCGTGTCTCCCCGCCA
>NW_009625998.1:42557-86046 GCF_000690535.1 Cariama cristata | reverse complement strand
CGAGAGCGCAGCGCCCTCCGGTCCCGGGCGAAGGGAGCCGCGGGGCAGCGCTCCCACCCCGGCCGTCCTCGGGCAGGCTGGTGAGGGAGGGGTAATAGCGTTAGTTAGAGTAACCGTGTAACTGGGGGAAAGGGCATCGTTTGGCTACCCAAGGCTGTGTTCATGTCTGACCTTCTCCTGCTCTGGAGATTTGTGAATCCAAAAGCTTTGTCTATAGACCAGCCGTGTTACTTGGTCCAACAAAAGCTGGTATCTCTCTCTGGAAAGTTTGGCTTGCCTTAGATCATCACCTAACAACAACAAGGCTACTACTTGTTCCTTTGAAGGTCGGCATTGATTTTTGCTGGCAGCAAAATAGCAGGCTTTTCACGTTACTGTTCTATGTTGCAGAGCAAATTTGGGATTTTGGAAAGCATGTTGATTGTTAGCCCTGCAGATTCTAATGTTGACTTCCAGAAAGAAGATGTAAAGATCTGAATGTTTAAAGAAATTTCTAGCTCTCCAACACCAAAGGTCTTTCACTCTCCTATACCCATCTGCTGTGGGAGAAATGTAGATGCCAGTGTACTCATCTCAGTGTACAGATGGGGCATCAAGAGGATGGCCCAGCCTTTGTTGCCCTATGTGGGCACGCTCTGCGTTCCAACCTCCATCTCCACTTACCCTTCTTGTGGCAGGCACCAGGACTTTCCCTTGCTGCAGCAAGTGCTGGACTTGTGCACTGACCCATTTGAATCAGTTTTTGCGTAACCCCTTTCCCCTCCCCTCCCTTCCTCACGAGGTGCCAGAGCTCAGGTGCACTCGTGTACCAGCCACGAGGCTGATCCCCACAATAGACACTGAGAGAATGGGGGGGAAAAAAAAAAAAAAAGAAAAAGGAATAGCTCTCCTCAGAGAAGAAGAGGACTTACAGATGGAATGACCAGAAAGTCATTTCCTTTTTACTGCAAGGATGCAAATTATGGCATAACAAGAACTTCCTCCCACTCTTTTCCCCAATAGCATGTCTAACATGGTGTGCACATCGTATTAAATACCTGCCGCCATGCAAATCCTCCCTAGCTCTCTACCCACCAGCGACTGCGTCGTCCCTCTGTTACATCTTTCTCCTTCTCCCCTCCTACAGAGCGAAACAAAGGGGACGATGACAAGTAGAATGAAGCATGAGACAGCTAGAGACTAACCCTCATGTGGTTCTGGTAACAGCTGTCAGCTGAACAGAGTCTCCTGGATGGGCTCACATCCAGCTGGTACTGCTGGCTAAACATATTTTGTGCTCCTTTAACAGCTCCTTTACACATTTCAAAGGACAGATTACTCAACGCCCAATTTACTGCTCCTGGAGGAATGAATGGACCACTGGCTCCCAGGAGATAAGCACAGCCTAGAGAAATGCATTCCTTTTAATCATCTTGCAATGATAGCAGTGATGAGTAATTTATCAACAGTATGACAGAACTGCCCTTCCAAATATATATGTTGCCACTGGGGTCAAAGTGATTGAGTACTAAGATACTACAGTATTATAAACTAGGCATATATTTTGCATTGTCCTGTGTAATCCAGATGAGCTCTGCCTCTGCCAGTTGTGCCTACGCCTCTGCCAGTTTTTCTTCCTCACTGGGGCAGTACTGGTACATACCTTTTCTGCCCCCGCTGAGGGGAGGCAGAGGGCTGAGAAGTGGACTGTGCTTATACGCAGCAGCAGCCAGTGGATTTACTCCTTTTTCCTGGAAAATTGTTGAAACAGAGCAGAGCTGCCTTGTCTGTGGGTCCCTAGAAAGGAGGCAGGAGAAGGTAGAGGTTTTGTGAGAGGAAAAGGAATACACTTCCCAAAAATGGAGAAGGGAAGAAGGAAAAGTGCTAGACCTCCTAGTGCCATCTCATACTGTTGCCTTCACTGCAGGTGAAAGTCTTCCCCACAAGGACATATCCCTTGGAGCCCATGGGTGTATACTGGAATGCTTTTTTTTGGTGTTAGTATCATGAAAATTCTCATGGCATAACCCATTAATAAATGGCAGCCTTAGAATTGTAAGAATCAGTGTTACAAAAGTCAGTTCAAGACTCCATGGAAGAGGATGCTCTTATTTATTTAAAATAAAACTGATTTCAGCTACTTGCACTCATTTACTTGTATTTTACTCACTCATTCACTCATACTTACAGGCACCAAGAGGTGTCTCTAAGTGGCCTGCTAAGGACCGTGTGCGTGTGTGCGCTCGTGTGCGTGTGTGTGTGTGCCACAAAGGACAGGGGACACTAGCTATTGAGTCCTTGGTATGTCTCTTAGGTTTGCCTTGATCAGGCACAACAAACTATAATTTGGACAAGGTCTTGATATCCTCTGAGAGTCAAGCAGTCATTATGGCATGATTATGGCCTCAGTTTTGTACTCTTCATCCTCCCTAATTCTTAAGCAAGGCTGCTGCCCATCGTCTTTGTTTTCTCATTCTGGATATCTTTATTGCTGCCACCCTGTTGAGAGAAAAGGAATGGCCCATGTGACCTACTGAAACCTTGTTCCCATCCTCCTGTTACCAGACCCCAGGCTTTCGGCTGCTAAATCATCTTTGACGTGGCCTTATTGGAGTGCAGGCCTTCTGGTCTTGATGTATGTGTACTCTTTATTACCAGTTTTATTGCTGTTGATTGTGCCCTTGGTAATCAATATGTGCCATATTTTTAATCCTTGATCTATACTGTATCACTATCAAGATGAGAAATGTCAAAGTAGGCAGTGATTCAAACAAGCCTAAGGATTAAAAAGAATACCGCAAGAATATGTAAAGACTCACTAATAGGTAAACCAACTTATAGTGGGACAGAATAAGGCTCGAAGAAATAAACCTATGTGGTCCATTTTTGATGTGGTTACAGTTAACAGTGAGGTGCCCCAAAATTCTGTGTTAGGCTGCGACTGGTTTGTATATGTATTGCTAACCTGGAAATGGAATGATCAGCTGTTAGCAGATGGCATCACTTGACTTACAATGAAGTCTCTCAACAGCAAAGAAAAGACATCATCAATGACTATCATGCATGAATAACTAACAGGATATTTTGAGAGCCCACCTGCAAATCCTGTTCTTGGAAACTAAGGGATTTGGTGAGCTTTTGTTTGGTTTGTTTCTATTCACCAATCTGGGGTTCTGTGATTCTGAATAGTCTACATAAGAGAGATACACGTGTTGTTTCCTTTAGAAGAATTCAAAGCTTGAGCCTTGGGGTCATTGATCATATCAGGTATCTGGAGCGTGTTGTAATGGCAGAAAGCTAAGAGGGGAGATATTCTGGGTTTGTTGAAATCTGGAGTAGGTCCATCTAGAAAGGCAGGTCAGAGAGAAACGATGATAACTTCCGTAGAGGAGTAACTCTATGCCATGTAGAGGAGTAACTCTATGCCATGTGCATGAATGAGGAGGGAACAACAGTCGCGACCAGTGCTGTATGTGCTGTGTTTTCCTTTTTTTGCTAATTGAAAGAGATTTTTAGTGCATGTGGTGCAAGCCAGCAGAAATGCAGCATAAATTACGGTCATGTGGTTGAAGTGTAATCCTGGGTAGAGTAGGAGCAAATTAATATTCCTTGAATGACTAGATTTGGAATCATTGGCGGAGGTCACAGAGAAAATTGACAGCAGCAGGAAACCACAGAAAAGCAGAAACCCATGCAGCTGACTGGCAACTTAATGACACGAGGTGAAAAAACCAGGACAAACAGAAAATCGCAGGAGATATCTGATGGGAGTTCTGGCGAGAAGGTGAGCAATAGATGCTGGTGACTCCACGACAAAAAAGGCAGACGAAGCCAACAGCACAGTGATAACAGGGCAGCATGCTGCAATTTCGCTGTACTTGATAGACACGAATGCTGATCTTTTTCACTGGAGAAGCAGCCAGGAAGGCACAAAATTGACAACAGAAGAAGAAGGTAGAAAAAATATTGTTTGAACTCGGTGTATGGCACACATAAGGTGTCAAAGAATTTCAAGAGAAGAAATATGTCACTTGTTTATCTGCTAATGCTAGAGCCTGACAAACAAGGATTAAAAAAAATGACAATTCTTGACAATAAAAAGAAATTTGATACAACTGACAACACTGAAATCTCAGAACGATTCTCATGACTGGAATGTTGAGGGTTCACATAACCTGTGTAGGAAGGAAAGTGTGGTATAATTCCATGAAATTTAAAATTCCGCCAAGCATTTCACTATGACCAAATGCAAAAAGAATGTAAAAAATCCTCCTGAAAGAAACTAAGTGTTTTGCCTTATATTTGAAGAAGTTACCGTATGTCAGAAAGGTGTACAGCTCTAAATTCCACTGGGACACCTCCAGACACATATGCAGGCCTTGTATATACTCAACAACAGATTAGCTGACACCACAATCAAATCTATCTAACTCAGTCAGGAGAAACAAGCAAGCAAGCAAGCAAGGAAACAAAAACCCCAAACAATAATTGCTTTAAAACAGTTTGCCTAACAACTAATTCTTATCTAACTACCAAAGAAGAAAACACCACCTTTCCAGGTATTGGCTTTCCCTTTTCTGTTTCAATCTTTGTCCCTTTTCCTTACAAATATTCTGGAAAATTTTATCCTTTCACATATCAATAGGATACAAGTAAATATCATAACCAAGTCTTAAATGGTTATATTCCATAGAATTGTCCCAGTATCAGCTTCTAAAGTTAGCAAATGCAGGTAGGAAATACCATCGTACTTGCATCCACTCAGAAGTCCAAACAAATCGCCACAGTTTGTAGATGGTAACTGCATAAACGGAGAGGCAATTATTTCCTTAATGCAGAAATATCTTAACTAAAATGGTATCCACTGACAGCTAAGTTTAGTTTTTTTAGCGTTAATAAAATTTGCTTGAAATTATTAAGAACTCATAGATTTTTTACAAAACTATCTTTTATATCCAAATGAAAATAGTATAATTCTATATTTTAGGCACATAATAAAACCATATTGAATTCATCTTGTCCTCAGTGCATACTTATATATATGTACCTTTGGTTTTCCTGCAAGTCTCTTGAATTAAATTCTGAATTATGTGGGTGTTTACCCACAAGAGCTAAAATTACTTTTAAACTCTGAGCTGTTTTCCTGAAAATCTGAATATTAAACTCTTCATCCTCACTCCAAGAGACTAACCAGAGCGTAGGAGTCAAAGCAGTCAAGAAAAGTCTTTACAGGATCAATCAACCTCTTCAGTAGCTAAGCTCTTCAGTATTTCAATTTGACAATCCACATATTATCAGAACCCTGCCATATTCCTCACACCTCTGTGGGTTTAAGATTTGATTCTTCACATTTTTTAAATTCTGTAAATTGACAAATTTTTACTACTATCAACTCTCCTTCAGGCATCTTTGGCATCCAAGATCTCTCCTTATTAGATGAATTATAAAACAAACACCCTGCCAAGCTATTTTTACTGATAACAACACACCTGAGAATTTCTGAACCTCTGCAAATACAACTGAGCAAAGGGGAGCAGTGCTGGTCTAGGCAGTAACCTCTAACCTTTTGCAACTTTTTCTTGTCCCTCAAATGTGTTCTTAAATGTTTCAAGATGAGTATTTAGGCTGTCATGTGGTAACCCACATTAGGAAATGGATTTGTCTGGAAAATAGTACAAGAAAAAAAAAGAATGCAATTCATCACCTGGATGAGTTCCCTGGCACTGTTAATTGTGCGTTTCCACAAACTGTTGTCCTGGCATCTGTCAGAAATCAGGCATGGGCAAGGACAGCCTGAGGCAGCACTGCCAATAGAAGAAATGTTTGTCAACCCACATCCTCAAATACCTGCAAATACCATGTTAGGTCTCTTCATAAGACTTATATAAAGCTCCTGGATGTGCTTAGGTAGTTCCTTCAACTGTTTTACATGGCTGCAAAACTCCCCTTTCTCTAAATCTGATCACAGGCCAATGATCAGCATGCATAAACACTCCAGCTCTTCAAGATAGCCTTTTTCACTTCCACGGTTCTCAATTTAGCACTTAACTGTCTCTTGAAATAAGCTACCAGTCTGCATGTGTGATAAGTCACATTATTTTGAGAATAATGACACAACAGAAGTGTCTGCAATAAATCACCCCTCTACACTACCCTGCCCACTCAACAGAACACAGCCATGGTGTCTCATTTCTTGAGTGATGATTTCTTCACTGTTTTTGATTTCAAACAGTGCTGTGAAATAGCAGACTCCTCTTCCCCTTCCCTGTTAAAGCTAACTTTGATTGAACCCCAGATCTGCATAGCAAAGTCCAAGGCTTATGTTTCTGAAAAGAACCAGTGATTGGAGGGCAGCATCGTCCTCAATTCTTTTTTTTTAAAAAAAACACAACAGCATATTTTTTTTAAGACATCTCCTGCATTTGGAAACCACCTTCTCTGCCATTCTTGAGACTTTGGTGCTATGGAAGATGGCTGCAAGTCAGTTTTATCACTCAAAAACATCGTTTTCCTTCAAAAAATGTCCTACACAACTGCTGTCTGTGGTAAGTTACATGTGTTTAACCCAAGAGGCAAAAGAAGGTACTTTTGTCTTTCCATCTGTGCCAGTTCCTTTGTCTGCAAACAATGACCTTCACTATTTGAATCAAAATATTTTCCTGATATTCAGATCTCTAACTGAAATCATAGGATGAACTTAACACACATTCCATTCATTATAATTTATGAATAACTTTCTTTTCTTGTTACTCATTGAAGCAAAAATATTGAAGTACACACTGTATGGTTTTTCTTCTAAATACCCTACATAACTGGTCAGAAATTGTCATCATGCCCTACTTTCTTTACAATTCTATCACCATGCCCCGCAAAAGACTACAATGTTTTTGAATTGCTTCTCCATAGGAAAAGGAAGCTTGATCAGGTTTCTTCTATTTGGTAGTTTCTAACTCTGTACGTAATATTTTCTTGCATTAAGCTGTTTAGAATATTTATAGTTCTTCTCAAGATCCCAAAACTTCACCTTCAAATCTTTAATTCCTTACCGAGTGTGCTCCAATCCCCCTGAAATCTCACATGTGAATCATGCAGTCTCAGATTGTTAGCTATGCAATTTTCTGAGTAATTTAGACACGCAGAGATTGCACACAAAGAAGTGATAGAAATTATAGTGTGCGGACTTTTACTGTGCACTGCTTACAATGGCAAAGAACACGGTCTTCCTTCAGAATGCTAAGTGCTTAATGTTGAATGAACTGGATGTTTATTGTAAAGCTTTTTCTCAGTAAAAATTCATTTTCTGCTAAAGAAATAACTAATACCTTGAGAGAAACTTCTTTCCTGTTATGACCGTTCTAGATGGTATCTCTTGGACACCTGCACTCCTCTTAATTGTTTGGAAATTAATTTCATTTCCCGCTGTCTACCTTCTTTGGATGTATCTTTATTATACATCAAGTTTTCTCCAGACCCAAGCATTCAGCCCACAAATTCAAGTTTGTGTACCCTAAAACTAAATAATTTTAAGGCCAATCTGTTCTACTAAACTAAAGAATACCCATCTCAATGTATACAATGAAGCACACATGCAAAGCTACGCATGCTACTAATACCAAAGCTTTATACAGGCTGACTTCAAGTTTCTTCCTGACTATCGACATACTCTAAACCTAGCTTCCCCTACAATACTTCAAACTATCGTTCCAAATTACTTAAGTACAATGGCCCATAAAGCTCAGTCTCCCAACCCAAATGTCTCCAGCGAATTAAAAACAGTCCCTACAGTAGCAATCAAATCTCTCCTGTGCCTACTCATCACAGGAAGCAAAGTCATTCTTGATGAATTCTATCAAGTTAAACTACAGAAATCATTGGATCTTTCTCGTCATCCAGCTGTACTTTTATGTTAAAATTCCTGTCAGTTACAAAGAAAATCTACCCCTCTCCAGAGTGTATCAGAGTTCAAAATAAAACAAAACACAATATCTCTCTCCCCCGTTCCATGGCCAAAGGTAATCTCCCTCTAAGGTCTGTGTTTTCTGAATCATTTCTCTTTTAGATTTTTGTAAAATGTTTTTCCTTCTTCTGCTTCACAGAGACAATCACTGAGCAGAAGAATCCAGGTACTTCTTCTGTTAAGCCCTCCAGCTCTCTAGATAACAGGACATTGTGAGGAAAAGCAGGTATTTCATGTGGTAGGACCTTACTTGGATTGTTAGAGATAAGCTTTCAACACTTGTCAATACAAATTACTATGTACTTCAGTGATTTATCTCTAACTAATACAGTGTCTTCTAATACACTTGCACGAAGTTCACAGCCAAAGGGACTCACACATCACAAATCCAGGTTTGAGGCAGACTTCTGGTCAGGCAAGCGGTTCCTGTTCAAGAGAAGGGGCACGTGCTGTTGGCTGTTTTCTTTCCCTCTCTTGCTTTCTCCTCTTCTCCTTGCACATGCTGCAAAAGTGTGTTTGTTGGTGACCGATGCCAGGGAAACAGAAAAGGATGGGGTGACTCCTCTGTGTTCTCTGTTCAAGCAATTTGCCCACCCACTGATTTCTTGTTTTTCTTTGCTTTAATGACTACACAACAACTAACCACATGACTATGCCTGTATGACTTAAGTGACTAAATATGCTTCTGCTGAAGTGTTTTGTGCTGATTTACTTGTAAGTTCTGGAACTTCTTCCCCAGCTATTAGCTTAAGGCACACAAGCCCTAAGGCCTACACCTTGAATCCTGCATGCCCTATCTACTTCACGTCCCAGCTGCTGGTTGGGCAGACTATTCTTAGATCTCCTGTACGCTGCCAACTCTTGCAATACAATTATCAGTAACGGGTTTTGCCTGTCCTTGAGCCTGCTGCAGAGTGACATGAGAAGCTTCAACTTTCTCATATAACTCAGCCCTCCTGGGGGAAAAAAGTCTAAGAAAAGTCAAACGGTCTAATTAGCCTCAGTCTCACAGTCTGGAAAGGACAGACATCAGACCTGCTTGCTTCAGGAAGCAAGGAGGTTCTTTCTCCATCTCCTCAGGGGACCATACTTTTCCCAAGGGAGCAGAGTTAAAAAAAAAGTCAGAGAAAGAAATAAAGGAGAAAGAAAGGCAGCTCAATTCCCTCTTTTGTACTTTTGATTTTCTCCTCGGAAGTTGGGATTTGTTCCTCTTGGATCATTTCCTTCTAGTGGTGCAGCAATTCAGCAAGCAGGTAAGAACTGCAACAGGATCCAACGGTTGGAAGGACCACAAGTGCTTGTCTGCTAGCAGAGGAGAAATCGTCACTAGCTGCCTAGCTTCAGGAGAGGGCTGGCTATGATCCCACCACTTCAGAGAATGAGGTCAAGACTGAGACAAGCAGAGAAAACTCAAGTTTTTTCTGCATCCACCTTGGAAAACCTGTTCTTTCTACCCTACTTTCCTTTCATCAGCAAAATATAAACAATGTCTGTAAATGCCACGCAGGCACTGTCACTCTGTTCGAAAAATCTTGAACTGTGATATATATGATCAGTAGCATGCTCATTCTGTAAGTAATTCCAAAGGCCTCTGTGGAGGCTTCTTGTGAAACTAGGAGCAAGTCTCCCCGAGTAAGAAAATCAGAATCCATTGCAAAGTAGAAGTGATTATAAAGCTTCCTTTCGTAGTCTATAATTAAGGTATGCTTAATACTAGAGGAAGAGATTAGAAAGCTGAGGATCCTGGAAGATTCATGGAAACTCAGTTCTGCCTTTTCCTTTATATACATAAATGGTATATTTTATTTCCCCTTCTAGCTTTTGACTTTTTAGTCCAAGGATTTGGCTTCAAATGTTTACTGCAGACTGGAAACAGGAATAAATGCTTGACACAGCACAAAACCTAATGCTGTATGTCACAAAACATGAGTAAATAGATGGTAAATATAGCCAAGGGACTTCTGAAAATGGTCAAACTTACATGTCAAACTTACATATCTAACTCACTGGAATGTCGGAGGGTTATGAATGATTGGTAGGTAGGTACTTGAAAGGGTCAACCTTTAGTAACAAAACTGCTTCAGGAAATACAACACGTTCTGAGACTCAGAAACACATATCAGAAAAGAGAAGAATTAAAGAGAGCAAATGAAAGAAATTTAAAATGTCTGGAATGTGACAAAACTACATCTTTTAGTTGGTCATCTTTCCTCTGGCTAAAATTGAGCAGAGAATAGTTTGTAACACATTAGCATCATCTGCTGGATAGTGCAGGGAATAGAGTTTGGAAACTGCAATACTAAATATGATATATAGCATTATTGTAATTGGCAAGCCATCCAGAATAGGCAGAACAGTTCAAACTCCTTTTTTAAAATAACATCTCACATTTGCTTTTCTTTCTGGAGCTTTTTCTGTGGTAAAACATGGGGATTAAATAGGGATTTTCTGCCTAAAAAGTCCTAGCTTCATGTAGCAGAAAGTGCTGTGAAATAACTGTACGAACAGGAGACATTCTGAAATGACAATATTGGCATTTGATTACAAAAGTAACATTTGCTAAAAGAAGCTTACTTATACTTCAGCTGTAGAATAATTTGAGCATCTTTACAAAGGAACTCAGAAAAATAATTCACAGTCAGAAGGCAGCAGTCCAAGTTCACCTTAGAGAGGAAAAAGGAAATTGGGTTGTGCCAGAAAACCGTAAAGCGCAGTGGGAAATAGAAGTCTTGAATGTCTTGACTGTAAGGGATGTCAGATGTTAATTTGGCAGATTGAAAAAGGGATGTACTTCATGCACATGGAAAGGACTGTTAAAAAAGAACATCAGCAGAACTCTACCGGGATTGTTCCAAATCTCTCCAAAACTGAACAGGTGTGGAGAATCATGAACACCTATAACAGGCACAGATCAGTTACTATTTTATTGGCGGATATATTTTTTTGCAAGGGCAATGCTGCGTTCTCAGCAGAAGGCCCTGTGCCTCGCGGAAGGGCAGCCGTGCCGTGGACTGGAGAAGGGTTACCACCCTGGGGTACCGCCTGCACGCTGGAGCAGAGCAGACCCTTCACGGGCTCAGCCTGCTGCAACACGAGGGTCTTTGGATACTACAGCAGAGCCCCAGTACTGCTGATCCTCATGAGAGGAACTGTCCTTCTTTGGGTTTTGCATTAATCACCTGTCTCAAATTGGGTAGTTCTGAGGGATGGGGCATTTCCTTCTTCCTCATGCACAGAGAGTTGCTGAGAACCGGGAAGATTTTCCTTTGACTTTTCCTTATGCCCATGTTGCAGTGGCTCATGGGGGCTCAGAGAGAAGAAAAATATGATTTCAGGAACACAGGGATGTTATCACAGAACAGACGAGGACATCTTTTGTCTACTATCCTCAGTGACAGAAGACAATTAGTATCGTTACATTTTATACTGTGATTGCATCTAGTATGTCCTACATGGTGTAAAAAAACCCATAAAGTGGGTATTTACTTGAAATACTTTACTTTCTAAACACAGAAAAAAGCAAACCCATACGTGCCGGAAAGGAAAATGACGTCTTACAAAGTCATAAACTTGCATTATATAACACTGCACCACAGCCCCAGCTACTGATCAAGCTGTGTCTTGAGAGGAAGCACTGTGAAGGTCCTTTTAAATGCCCATGAATATACATAAACAAATACGTAGCCTTTTTCTGTATCTTGCAGCAGGAAGTTTGACTGTATAAATATATTATGCTTTAATAAAATGATTTTTCACTTTGTTTTAAACTTTTAATTTCTAGGAATGTTTTGTTATTTTTTTATGTGTTTATTTGTATTTATGTATGCTGATATTAGCAGCTAAGACTAAAACCTGCAGGAGTTGAGAATGGTGGGTATCCAAGTTCTGGTCCTTTATTAAGTCCCCCAGAGATCCTTGCAAGCCTCCCCAGCCTTGGCTGACTTAAAGAATTGCTCTTTCTCGCTATTTTTGCCACTCCTTCCACTTATGCCTGCCTTCCAAAGTTCACGGAAGCTTCACAGAGCCTCATTGCTTTGCAGTTGTTTATATACAACAATATAGCAGGCAGACAGTCCCAGCCTTAAAACACTTAGAGCCCTGTTGATCATACAGAGTGACAATAAAGAAGTGAATTCAACGAGCAAATGGCTAGAGGTGAAGAGTAAGGAAGGTCCACTAATAATGGCATGAGCATGTTCTGGTGACTGCCTGTGATTCTGTGTAGTTTTCTAGTTGTTTAAACGTACTTAAATGCTGCTGTTTCATATGTGGTAGAGGTGAATTGGAAAAAGGGAGCTAAAGGAGATATCCTTTACTTTTTCCATGACAATGTAACAAAGCACCACGATACCAGTGCTAGTTGTGGAATGAAATAACAGAAGTTGGAGACAATGGTAAAGTCAAGGAGTTGATTAGTGATGATATATGATAAAAGCACCATTATAGAGAAGGGCACTTAGTTATAAGTTCATGCAGCTGAGGATCAGAAGTAGAACCTGGCATAGCAGAAGAAGAATAGCACAAAGGAGATTAGCAGTTGAAGAAGCAAACAGGGAAGATCATGAAGTCATCAGCATTTTGAATGACTCCGAGCATGTGTGGCCCAGGAGCAGAGACTCTAGTTGTAGTGGAACAAGAGAAGGACTCATATGACAAGTATTGATGTTTAGTCAAAGAATAGGAGGCCAGATCCTAGAGATATTGGGAAGCTAGACAGAGCATGACAGCTTGCATGTCAGACCCATAACAAAATTATGGTGTATTTACAAAATCATGACAGTATGTCTAAATGGCTTGGAAAGTGACTGAATCAGTGTGGTTGACAATGAAGGAACACTTAAATCTTGATCACCTCAGGTTATGAGCAAGCCACAGAGAAGCCAAAGAGAGGACTGCACACAGGGAGGGGGGTGAGGAGATAGGAGCTAGATTTTGGAGTCCCTGAGGCGAAACCATGTCACAAAGAAAAGATATGGAAAAGAATCATGTTGCATAATAGCTGAAAAAGAAGGACAGGAGAAAAATTATTCATATGGTTCAGACTGTGAACTAGCAGGGAGAAGCATTAGAGAAGGAAATTAAGGTGAACAAGGGATGAAAGGATTTCAAGAAGCAGGGAACAGTGGTTTTAAAGGCTCAAGACAAGATGAATTGAGACCCTAAGATTTCCTTAGGACGGTTGATCATTTGAGGCTAGAACACAAAGGCTCCCCTTAAGCACCAACTGACACCTCTCTACCTTTTCTGAGGGCATGACCTAACCATTCAGTCCTTCCTTCTCTTCAGAAAGGCAATTAGCATGAGAGAACAAAAAGAAAAATAGCTAAAAATATACAGTGAATCACGGAAAATTATATCTACTAAATTTCACAGTGTACTGCTATTGCCATAGTAACCCTGGTTGCTAGATTACTGCAAGCTGTTTCTTTGCTAAATTTTCCTGGAAGCTTTGCCAATTTTCAGTTTGGTTTCAACATGAAGTTTAATAAAGAGTAACTCTGAAAACTCACATTGCCTCCTTCCTTTTCTTTTTTGCCACCTCCCTTTTATTCCCCTTTCTAAGAGAGAAGGCTTTAAGGAAGAGTTTTCAAAGGCATAGTTTGCCAAAGGTGCAAATGAACTTATAGTAGGATTTGCACAATCTGTTAGGTTTCTGACTCGTGATTTCCATTTCAGTGAAACGTAATCCTCTGTTGGAAAATGAGGTATTACTTACAGCTGTTCTCTTCGGTTGTTTTTCTCATTCCATCTCGCAGAACTAAGTCCACCTCATCAGTGGTACAGCACCATATATCACAAAGCATGAAAGTAAAAAATAGCATGAGAGGGAAAACATGAAAAGAGACTTTGCCTCTTTGTCCTTCACTATTTTCCAAAACTAACAGCTTCCAACTGTGATAACAATCCCCAACCTAAGAAGGCTAGGAACTACAAAGAAAGAAGGGGACTCAACCACTGGACTTACTTGGTGACAGTTGTAGAGCTGCATTTCATGTGTGCCTTCAGGAACAAAGCTTTGTATTCTGCCTCCAGGTATGTATAATTAGTCCTCTTTTTTTTTTTTTTTCTCTCTCTTACCTTGTGGATATTTCAGAAAACTATCATAGGTAATATATAGTGCCACACCAGAAGACAATCTGTGTAAAAAATTTGGGAAAACTTTGTGAGTTAAGTTCACCATTGCTGTTGATGTCTGCTTGGTAACGCACAATCAAACGCACGCGGTGTCATTCTTGCAGGGCAATGCTGTTGGCCTTTTCCATCCAGAAGTGGAAACATGTCCAAAAGAAGGGCATCCTTCTGGCAGATGTACGCGGTAACCTCTAATTAGCATCCTTTGGCCAATGAGTCATGAAACCATGACGGTGAGAACCAGACCATAGATTTTTGGAAATAAGCAGATGATCACTTTGTCTGTCTGACATAGAATGTAAAACTGAATGCCTCTCATTTGCCTTTTAAGAGGAGAAATAGGATGATTGTGGACATCTAGAAGGACCAATAATGTACTCATGTGGAAGATCAAAAGCACTCAGAGGAGAACTCTTGTGACAATTGAAATACCAGCTTGTTAGAGACAAGAGAAAAAAACCTGGGTGTAAAACTAGGAACTTAATGTTTTGGCTTGATTCTTGAGCATCTCAAGCCAAAGGCTGACCAGTCAAAGAAACAACTTTCTGAGTCACCAGATGCAGAAAGAAACTTTCATGCTTCCCGTCAGCATACACAGAAAAACAAACAGGATGTACAATGGATATGTAATCCCTTTTGCTTTGAGAGAAAAAAAATACCAAGCTAAAAATAGAGCTGAAGGCAGTGCTTCTGGTACAAAGAGCTTTTGGAGTCAAAACTCTTAACCTCTTAAAATATGACTCAGTCATCTACATAAACTTATTTTGAGTAATACAAATTTAATTCTTGCTGCTACATCATATTTTCAAAGAGCTTGTGGTTAAATCATAAACTACTGTGTTTCATCTACAAAATGGGTCAGTAATTTCCTTTTGTCACTGCTCCTTCCTTCTGGATGGTAAAGAGGAACTCAGTAAGTTCTCTGAAAGTGAAGATGTATTTTCTCCTTGATAAACAAACACACAAACAGAAACGAGTATCAGGGAAGACCTGGCAGGAATCAAATAGTGTGCAACAAGACAGGAAGAGAGAGCAGCTGTCCAAAATACATGTGTAGTGTCCCTTGAAAGATTCTCTATATGAGTGCTTCTTTTGGTGAGGGATTTTGGTATCACCATACAGGTGTACAGATGTAGACTGAGAGAAACTATGGAGAGTAGGAGTGTGATTGCAGACTGACTGAGCTCTAGGATAGGTTACAAAAATTCATAAAATACTGGAAAGTTTTAAAAAAGAAAGATCTCGAAATCTGTAACCGAGAAGCATCTGCAAATGTGAACTCTTTCAAAGGAAAATTATGGTATATATCCACATGTAGGTCAGCTCTGAATCACTAGATTAGTTTTCAGTATTGGGCTAGGAAAAAATATTGCATACCTTTTATATTGACGAATCTCTAAACACATTTATATAAGTTAGTTTGGAGTAAGTTATCTCAAATTTCCTCACATGTATTCTCAAAGAAAGTTCAGTTACCCTTGAGCAGCTGATATACAATGGCTTATTGTTCCAGTGCCTACCACACACAGTTTCCTAGGAATAAAGTCTAAGAAACATCTCTTTAACACAGAAATCTAAAATGAGCAGTAGATTCAGGTTCCTAAAGGGGCAGGGAGAGGTCATCTTGCTTTTAAATTCATCTTTTCAACTCCCCTGCACAGTAAGCATCCATTAATGCTGCAGGATGATGAGCTGTCAGGCAAAATTAAAAATCCCCCAATCACTCCCAGGCTTACAGTACATGATGCAAGACCTGTCCAGGACTACCAGGAAGGGATCCTGGGGTTAAACTTACAGTTGTGGCTATCTTTTTGTAATGAAACATGTAAGGAAACTGGAGAAACATGTCAGACGGTAGTATTTCAAAGTGCATTAGAAGTGAAAGGCTAAGATTCTCACAAACTTTGATACTCTGTACCTTCTTCCTACCCTCTGCAGCCACATCAAATTGTTGCAATCCCTCCCACGTATTACCTCCTTCAATTAATATTTCTTGTCAAACTGTGTGGCCAGATGACACACAGTGTGTTGTAAAAGAAAAGGTTTCCAAGAGAATTACTGAGCTGATAGATTGGTGTTCCTCCTTTGTCTTTTAGAACTGTGGTGACTTTGAGGGGGAAATCCTATTTATGAAAATGCTAGTCAGTGTAATAACGTTTCTCAAGTCACACATTGTGAGTGTTATGAAGGACAGAAACAAGGGTTTGCCTTACTGGAATTCTCCCCAAAACACCCTGTATCTAAAACTGTGTGGCAGCTTTCCCTGCAAGTTACTGGACAGGGAGGAAATAGAGAATCACAGAATCACAGAATCGATTTGGTTGGAAGAGACCTCTGGGATCATCGAGCCCAAACTTCGTCCTAACACCACCATGTCAACTAGACCATGGCACCGAGTAAGAACCAGTCAGGTTTCTCCATTTGACCCAACAGGGCCAAATTCCAGGGTGGACTAATTCAGACAGAGGCCTCCAAATTAGTGACTGCTCTTGTTTTTTTTAATTTGGTTTTCTTATGCAACTAAGATCATGTGATCATGAGGAGGAAGACATCCCCTTACCCATTTAAGAAGCATTAGCTGGCTAGGGAGTCAGCCTGGAGGTCCTGAGCAGAGAATCAGCTCAAACGTAATTGAGAAGTACTAACCCAGCGAACCATGCTGCTTTGTTCAGCTAAGCAAGGAGAAACTGGGGGAGCAATCTATCTGGAGGTACTGAGGGAGTGGAAGAAAGGAGGAAAATCCGGGGACACAGTTCTGTAGGTCACTAAGGCCCCATTATTTCTGCTACTGATAAAACAACTTCTTTGCTAAAAAGATAGCAAGGCAAGGACTTTTCTTGACGCTCCTCTCACATTTTACAGTTCTTTGTTGCAGAGGAGCGAGTAGAAATGCAAAGCATGTTCTGTGCTTAATGGATCGCCCTTACCGACACCCAAAAACATACAGAAATCATAAAGCAACCAGATTACCTCTTGAACTGCAGGACAATTACTGTGAACTACCTTTGACATTGCAACTTGTGTTTTGATCCTTTCAGTCCTCCAGTTCCTTGGGTAAATAGTTTGCAAATATATGAGACTTGACCTGATCCAAAATGCTCCCATCATTACAGGACAGCAATACATTCATGCAGGCAGATCTGCACAGACAGACATTACTCTGTTGCAGCACTAACACATATATACTGTTTTGAAGTTGTTTTTGTTGGAATTTCATACACCAAATCAAAAGAGTAGCTAACTTCTGAGTTATATTACATTTTTTATCATGGTGAGGGGATTTTAAACTGATTTTCCTAGTAGTGACCAGTTCCCAATTATATAAAGTTAGTCAATAGGTCTTAAGACAAACTCTGACAAAGCGTCTTGAATTGCTATTCATTTTAAGCAGTTACAGAATTTACAGATTTTATAGTCTGATTAAATACTTGAAATGCTGACATTTTAAGAGCGGTATACAAAAGGGACCTTATAATTATTACAATTTCACATAACAAATTTTAACATGGAGAGGGCTTTGCAAGTGTAGATGTTAGAAATGATCCAGTATTAGATTTCTCATCTAGAAACTCACTTAACTAACAAAAGTGTGCTATTAATCAACTACTTAAAATTTAGTCTGAAATGCCATTTCATGGCAAAGAGAATTCAAAATATAGAGGAAATTGGGAGGCAAGAAATTCTCATCTCTCCCTCTTCCTTAGTCTTGATAGAACTGTAGTTTATTAATAGGATTTTCTGACAAGGTTACGTGCAATAGGAAAGACCTGATGAGCTATTAAGTCCTTTTATGTTCTATGCTGATAGGGATCTAATTTTGCCAGAGTCAGGGGACAACACGGAGCCTTCAACAGAGTCTAATCTCTACCTGAGGAGAACCACATCTGTAGCTGTTTCCAGACCATAGCCCTTGCTAGCTGAATCCGTTGTCTAGGGGATGTAGTCTGTCAAAATATTTTAAAATTTCATGCACAGACTTAAAGCAAGTTTTTAGAGGAGGCACCTGCGGCAGAACAGTTAATGCTCACAGGCGATATCATCCCTGAATATTTCCATCATGTGTAACATCACTTAACAAAAGGTTAGGTGAGAATTTTCTGAGCTCCAAGTTGAAGAAAGCAAGCTTTATTTCTTTCTTTGAACTTTAAAAGGGAGATGCTGGTTTCCTTCATCCCTGTAACTGCTTCCTGACAGGAATGGGCAGCGGAGTCGGCCACAGCAGTTTCAGAGGGCTCGTGCGGCCTGCGCAGCGCAGCGAGGCAGCCCCTGACCCAGTGGAGCAGCCGGGCCTGCCCGCTCGCCACAGCACAGGGAACAAGGCACAAACCCACTGGTGGCCCACGGGGCAGAGGCCTCACCAGCCAGGGCCCAGCCCCACAGCACCCAAGCCAAGCAAGCAGGGCAGAGCCAGGGAAAACAGCCAGGGTCAGAGTCAGACCCTGACTGATGGCTGAGAGCCCAGAGCACCCGGCAAACTCACAGTGACAGGGCAGGCCTAAAGCTGAGCTGGAAACTCAGCCTGCCAGGTCAGGCACTGGAAGAACAGTGCCCTTAGGCATAGCTATGGCAAAACTGTGAAGAGACACACCTACAACATAGCCCAGGCCAGGACTGAAAGCCCAGGTCTGAGACTAAATGCAGAGCCTGGGCCCAGGGCAGGGCCATGGGTGGAGGCCCCAGTCAGAGCCATTAAGGCCTACTAGTGCATTAGGCCCGATAGTGCACTAGGCCTGATGGTGCACTGGCCCTGACAGACCGAAACTAACCTTGTCAACACAGGAGACACCTGAACCATATCGCATATTTCCCTGGAAATAGGTGTCCTTTTATCAGCACTTTGCATACAGAGAACAGACGTTCTATTGCGTCCTCCTGCGTGTTTGCCTGGGTGGTTATCAGCCTACCAGCCTTGGAAATGATCTCCTGTCTTTCACAATGACTATCAGTTAAAGCTGGTTGAAGGTGAGCAGGTGTCACATAAGGACGGTTATGGAAAGGCTGCTCACAAGAATATGAAAATCTGCTGAGGAGTAGGGTACTAGGCTGGATCACCATTAACTAGATTACAAAAAATTGTTAAAATGGATCCTGGATGCCTAAGGCGAACACCATTTGTTTTGATAGCGTGGGTATAAACAGCACACAGATGTTGCCTTCTTTCCTAAAAACAGAATTCACCAAGGCAATGGTTTCCTGTACAAAAAAATGTGAACTGTTCTTACAGGTGCTTCCCTTAATAGTTGATGCATTTCTGAGGCAGATAACGTGTGGCATGAGAGCTTGCTTAGAGCAAGATCTCTGGAATTAAACTTCATCGGTTTGCTGAACAAAAGAAGTGGATTCCTTCCCCTGCGTTCTCTGTCTCCAGCGCCAAAAAGAAGAGACGTGGCTCTAAGCGGCCTCACTACACCAAACGCTCTCTACATTCTGCCTTCAGGACAGCTTTGTCCAGACTACACTGCTAATTCACAGTGGGAAGCAGATCAGGTGCAGTCAGTCCACAAAGCTTTAAACCACAAGCATAATCTGAGATTACTGCTGTTCTCCCCAGGATTTGCACAGCCTTAAAGACTGCAGACAGTTTCTTACCCTTCCTCAGCCTTTACATGGTTTCACTGAGCTGCACCTCACATCACGGTACGAGAGCCACTCTGATGCACTGAATGGACGAGACACTGGAAAACTGTTTTCTGAAACCACAGAGATGGGGAAAGCATGTCAACGTAGGGTATTTAAGCTTTGGAAGTGTTAGAAAATAGAGACTGTTTCTGTTATGTGGAACTGTCAGCAAATACACTTTGCATGGTTTTCACATTTCTATGCTGTATTTCCTACACCATGCAGTAGATGGCAGGAGCCAATAAAAAAATTTCACTACAATTTTCATAGAGGGAAATTAGTTGATCAGACTTATCTTTGTTAGATTCTCATGTTTAATTTAAAACAATTTTACAGCAGCCTTTTTGTGGTTTTGGACATTCTTAACACACATAGTATTTCTCCTGTTGTAAGGTTTATTTCTTTTTAATGTAACTTGTATTATTAAAAGATTATTCTTTCAAAATTGTGTTGATATTTCAGATTTTTTTTATGAGCTCTGAGATTTACTAGACAATTTTCATAAATTTCTTAACTTAAACTACACTTAGGGTTCTGGTTCTATGACATATAAAATATTTACTTCCCTGTTATTTGCATTTGATTACATCAGTCATACTACAAACAACAAAAGAGAAACACGCTTAAGGCATTAAAAAAAGAGAAATAAAAAGCATATCAGAACTAATCACAGCAAGCATAAGTCCAAATATTCAGTTGCAAAGGATGAACCGCGCCCCAAATTAACTTCCCCAAGTTTAACAAAAAAGAAAATATTTTACTTTCTGACTATCAATCCAGATTCCTAATGAAATATTTAATAGTTTTTTAAAAAAGCGATGAGCAAACTTGTAATTATGAGGAGCATAACAGGCTAGTCTCAGAATTAGTTGCTCATTACGTCTTGCAATCCAAAGGGATCTAACAGAGAGCCATAAACAAGGATTATGAGAATTTTTTCTTTGAATTCAGCATGGTCCAGCTGGCAGTCCAGGGCCTATGCAATGCACCCAGCCCATCTCTGCTTCCTGAGGGGAGAGAAGTGTGTGTTTGATAGTGTGTGCTGTTTGCCAACCAGCTGAGCATCTCAGCTTGTGCTTGCAGAAGTCGGGAGCTTTAAGATTGAATTTCCATGGGAGAAGAGAGTGAAGGCTGCAGCCACGTCTCCTCTCACAGGAGCATGGCCCAGCACTTACCACCCCTGCGTGGCCTGTGAAACTGCCGTCTGTCCTGTGTTGCTGGAGGAATTGAACGGTATCACTTTAAGATATCAGAGAATAGGTGGTTAATCGTGCAAATGTGGAACCAGGCAAAGATTAAAATTAATGTTACTTTAACTGAATCTGGAAGTACTGTAAAGCCATTATTTCCAGCTATCACTGTCTGGATTATCAGTTATCTCAGGTGTGACTTACATGATCGTCGGGCTAAAAGGAAGAGCTACCACCACCCCTTTTTTCTGTGAATAAACAAAAGTTCCTCTCAAAGTGGATTACCTGGGAGTTGACTGTTACTATAAATTTACCAATGCAAGCGTAATTGATAAATCTGATTTAATGTGAATGAGGAGTTCAAAAGAAACAATTTCCACCTCTAAGTACAAAATTTTAAAACCTACTTTCTGTTAAAGATACTTGCACCCTTGTAGATAAGCAAGCCTATTTTATCAGCCCTCCTGGGCTTTGGTTGTCAGGGCCCTGGACACAGCCTTTGCCCCCTCCAAGGGCTTTGGCTGCCTGTGCCCATGGCCAGCTCTGATCCACGCAGCTGTAACCTGCGGTGAGGCTGCTGTGCAAGTTGCTCTGTGAGAACCTCACTGGAGGCATCCCTCTAGGCTTAAGTCCTTCCTTGGTCTTTGCCTGAGCTACGTTTGCAGCAATGTAGCCTGGCCACATACCTTCCTGAGCTGGATCCACTGATCTGAATCCCTGGGTTACTTTTGATCTGTTACATCCCTGAAGACTTGTCTGGGAATCGCCGGATTTTTGGCTGGCCCTGCCTAGTGTCACTGGATCTGTTCGGGTAGGGTGGGACGGCACGCTTGTCGGCAGGCCTTGCCTGCCCCGCTGTCACCCTTGGCTCCCAACTCACCTTCCCTTGCGAAGCAGCAATCTTCTGCTGCTCCCTCACACCAGGTCACTGTAGTCAATCCTTATGGGTCTTTTCTAGTGAGACAGTGAAATGCAAATATAATCCCAATTACAGGAAGTGTAGTTACTTATGTCTAATAACTGACATAGTTTCAACAGAGCAGAGCGGTGTTAATAAAACAGTTGAGAAGCTGCTAGAAGTGCTTGTTTTAGACTGAGTCTGCCAAATCTCCATGATAAACTGAATAATCCTGGACTGCATTGTTTTCCAACCAGGATCCCAGTACTGTTTTTGTTATTTTGTTGCTCAACTGCTGAAGGCAGGAATGTATTTAACTTACATTCTTTCTGGCATAGAAAGGTACTTGTTCTCATTTGTATGCTATAAAGAAGCTGTAATGTATTTCATCTAGGCAAAGGGGAACAAAAGATGAACGTTTAAAGCCACAATTACTCTTCCTCTAGCCTTTTCCGGGGGGGAAAGAGGCATTTTGTTCAAATCTCATATGATAAATTTATTAGAGCTTCAATGTATTATTAGCATTATTAGCTTTAGCAAGAGAATGTAGGAGTTTTTGGAAGAGGAGAGAATGATTTGAGGAACAGTTGATAACAACATGATACAGTGGAGTAGAACTGAAGGCAAACTTCAAAAGCCTCTGATACATAGCAATGGTATTTCTCCTGGGACATGTAATCAGTGAAGCCACTTTTATTATACTATTGAATTTCTGTTAATTTTTGCATAACTGGTAAGCTCAGGAAGCTACTGGCCACTGCCTGGTACACTCAGTCGTACAGGCAGGCATTAGTTAAAATTTACTTCTCTCAGCTCTGCAGCTCCTCTGTTCTAATGAAGCCATACAGGTCTCTGGCCATAGTACTTTCAAACTCTAAAGCTTGTTCCTCAAAAATCAAGCAAATATATGCAGATTCCCTCGTGGTCTGTTCAAACATGGGAGTTGTCTCCCCCAAAACCTTACAATTCCTCACACCGCATCTGTTGCAATTGTAAGCCTGTAATTGGGGCCATTGTGACGGGAGGACCTGCGAGACTGAGACACTATGAAGTCTCAAAACTCCAACTAGGCAGTTCTTCTGTTAACAACTAAAGTTCAAACACTTATCAAACCTGTTAGATAAGTCTACAGAATACAATACTGTGAATCTGATGCCATTTTGGCTTGGAGGCCACTGTCTTGGTTCTTATTTTCCAGGATTAAGATAGCCTGGGTTGAGAGCTGTTTGATGAGGAAGGCTGGAAATGAAGGGGACATCTTGTTCTGACCTCTAGCCTCTGGTGTATCACTGCTGTTTGTAGGCCCTTCAGTCCAGAGGGTTAATTCTTCTTCTCATAAGTGAAAGCCAGCCCTGATCAGATGGATGTTCCCCATTTGCAGACTTGGTGCCAGTGATCTGATTCTTTCTAATAATTGCAGGCTGGGTACCATTACCTCAGTTTTACTATTTTTATGCAACTATATCAAGCAACCGGATATTACAAAACCTTTTGCTTCCTGAGCTAAACCAAGCAGTCTTGTGGTATGACTGGGTGTGAGGCAAATGAAATGTTCCACAAATAGGCCTTCACGCTACAGATCCTCCCGAAACCCCTTACATCCATAATTAATTTCCTTCCATTGGCAATCTGTGAAATACCCTCTACTCCACAGTTTCTTCTTCTCCTACTTTCTCAAAACTACAGTTTGCCTGGATACAAGATGTATTTTTAAAAATAATTTTCAAAACGCTTAGCTGCTGGAAGCTCTAGTGGAAGTGGGGAAAACTATTTTTTAATGAGTCTTGAAGGCAGTCTAGAGGCTGCACTGACCAAAACATCAAATTTTTAACAGAACGTACTTCCTTAGTCTAGCTGTGATCTCTCTCTCCACCTTGAACTTTCCTCACCTATACTTAGGCTCTCTCCCTGTCTCTCCACCTTGATCTACCTACATAGTTCCATCAATTTTAGTTGCAAACCAGTAGTTACTAATTTAGCCATATAGCTACAATTTTGTATTGAACAGCCTGTTGTAACAGCTTTGGGTCAGACTGACAGCATTTCTAACCTTACATTGTGAGATCTACTGGAAAATCTTAAAAATTTAGGAAGACATTATTTTGGGGGTTTGTGAGTCATTAGGTACGACTCAGATTGTGTGAGCTTGGGGGAAAAAAACAGAAGAAAGGAAGGTCAAGTGGAATGTATTTGTATCGCTGGTTACAGATTTTTGTAGAAGTAAAACTCAAACTCACTACATTATTTTCATATAAAAATTATTTCTGATTTAAAATAGTTTCTTAAATCTGTGTCTACAAAACTGAAAAGCCAGTGGATGAATTTCACGTTATGCTTCCATCAGGACTGCTATTCACACAGAAAGAGAATGAATAGAAAACTGAGTATCTCCACTTCAGACATTTTTGTATTTCTAAACTATCATTAAAATGTCACTATCCCACTGCAGTCCTGTTCACTTCAGGATTTTCTCTCTTATCACAGCAGTCGGTAGGTTTGGGATCTTTGCTCTTCTTGCCATTGTGCACAATTCAACACCACCATCAGAGGAGGATAATGATTGCATATTTCAGAAAGTTCTTGTGTTTTCAGCTTCATATGCCAGAGTGTAACTGAATCTGTTGGTGATTTAAATTATTCCCTTAGCTTTTTGAGGTTTCAAGAAGCTGTCTGCCCTTCCTCCAGTAATAATTACAGACTGTGGCAAGTCAGCTCACTTTCTCTGAAGGGACTGGGAAGGTCATATTTACAGACAAAAGCAAGACAGAAAGGACTGATAAATTTCTGTTAAATTTTCACACCTCAGTGCTCTGACAGGCCACTGCCCAATTTCTAAATTGGAATCTATCATCAAAGTTGATATTAATTAGTCATATAGCAGCCCCTGGCAGAGACCAGAAGCTTCACAGATCTTAGAGAACAAACTTCTCTCATGCTCTTACAGGTGATGTCTCCAGACGAGTGTAAAGGCTGAAGAAGACTGGATGTGGGGCCCTGCCATCCCCAGGGCCAAACAGAATAACCCGAGGGAGAGCTGGGCAGGCATATTCAGTGAAAATATACGCACCAAGCTGAGATTCAAGCTAGCTTCCTTGGCAGGAGCTGGAGGAGCAGCCAGAATAATTGTAGGGGACTAGGAGGTATTTGCTTAAATTCCCATCTCTGAGACAAGAAAGCATGCTGCAACATTTCTTGTTTTGTATCTGCACTGTAGATACCTGAAAAACAAAGAACTCCAAGGCTTTCTAGCTGCAGCCTTTTTTGGCACCAACTTTATTCTAAATGGGATAGTCTTGAGATCATTGGGAATTATTTTTACGAGTTTAACATGAATGGGAAGCATTATCTCTGGACCTGAGTTTGGACAGAGACTCCTGATTCTGCTCTCAGCTGTGGCGTAGTTTAGATCCACGAGCTCATAATGTTTTCTAACTCTATGTTTTGCTAGTAAATTTATGTTTCTTTGTGAGTGCAAGGAAGAGTACTTAGCTAGGGCTTGAAAGCTTTGTTCCCTCTGTTGCCAGGTTATCTTCCCTGCACCTCTGAAACTGCCCCATCTATCTGCTTCCCAGGATTTCTTCTCCTGTAAGCCACTCCCTGTTCTCCCCAACAGACAGGTCATTTCTGTAGCCAAACTCACTGTTGTCAGAAGACCTTTTCAGAGCCCATCTCTGGTTCTGTTATGATAAATTTATGGTGCAGGTTTACTTTTGTTTATATTTTATTTCAAATTCCAAGCCCTAACTGATCTCACACAAAACCTTTAGATGCCTAGTTATATGCAAACCACCTCTGCTTGCTTGCTGATACAATGCTATGCATTATCACATAGATTATTCTTGGGGATCTGGTTAATGGAAGGAACCTTCCATTCCTTTACAGCACTCACTGCCCACAGCTTAGACTGTGACTTCTCCGCAATGAACGCCAGTCAGATGGAGGTGAAGTGACCTCTAGCAAGTTGACATTTGTTTCCTAATAGCTTAAACCCTGATTACTCAAAAAGCCCTTGCATTCTTTCCACCCTCATCAAACCTTCCTCTCACATCAGATGAGTAAATTTATTTCAATTAAAGATGAAAGCCCTAGCTATATGAGGATCTGGTTCAACAAACTCATTTACTAGCATTTTTTTTAACCCATGTATTTGATATAAATGCATGCACTACGATAGATGCTGTCCCTTTCCTCTTGCTCCACCTTGTAGCAACTTATCAAAATGGTACAGATCAACCTCTTGCTGTACATTTTTTTTTCTCCTTACTTCCTACTCACACAGAAATATGGGGCCATTTATTTTTTTATGTGTATATTTATGGACACATTTACTTTCTTAATTAAGCTATTATTTTATTTTAAGAGGATGCCGTCACTATAAAAATCATACTAAAATGTTAAAGTTACCAACTAGTACTGAAAGAATGAAAATGATTTACAACTCATCATTAGCAGTGTTTGGTTTTTCAGTCATCTTGGGGTATGCATGCTGAAAATACACCAGTAAGTTTCACTTCTGCTTGAGACTTCACTTTTTTATTCTTTGCATTAGAACAAGGCCACTTTGAATAGGCTGTAAACGTAGCAGAAAATTATACTCATATTAGGTTCTCCATGGAATTACAGAGTGAGAACTAGTTCCCAAAGACTGTTCTGTATATTTTGGGTTTTACAGAATCAAAGACTTGGTGTTCTACCAGAACACTGATTTTTAAATTATCATCCAAAAGGTGCGGCCAGCTGCCTGTAGCTATTTTATTTCATTGTACCAGTGGAAGGAAAACAAAGGTAAAGTGAAATAGATTTTAAAATTCTCTCTGACTTCTTGTTTGTGTCTGAGTTGTGAGATTTAGTGTCTACATGAGAAGTTCCACTTCCTTTGGATGCTACTGAGTACAAGCTTGTGCCTCATTCTGAATAATCTATGCTTCAATCCAGTTTTGTATTAATTATATTGTCAATCTGGCTTGCAAATGCTAAACCTTGGGTAGCAACTTGGCTGTGTAGTAGGGGCTTATCCAGCCAAGAACACCAAAATGGCAATAACACCTGCGAGTTTTGGGCTATTACAAATGGCTCTTTAAATCTCTGCTTATGTTGAAATGCATTTCTGGTCTTCAGAAAAAAATGGGACATAAGCTGGTGTTGCAGGTATAGATTTGATCTAGAACTATGTCAGAGGCTGCCTGGAGCAGCATCTCTTCTCTTACGACTGCTGGCTGCTCTCTGCACGCTGTGAAGAAAAAATAACAGAGCGCTGCAAGTGAGAGGGGGTGATTACTCTTGAAATCTTTTCCTCTGCTTTGTTAGTTTAGCACATCTTCTGACTTTCTTCCCTGCCTGTCCTGCAGCTGGCCTTGACGTCTTTGTAACTGAGTTGGTTCCCACCACAAGGACAGCACCACAGAAACTATTCTGAATCCTCTCCCTTCAATGATGGTCACTCTGCCCAGGAAATCCAAGGAGCCACAGTAGCTTTAGAAGCTTCTGCGTAGTTGAGCAGCAACTAAAGCCCCCAGTACTTAAAAACTTTTGCCTGGAAAGTAAAAATAACAATCCTCTCTGAAAAGTAATATTGAAACAGATTTGTCTGTGCAGGGGCAGTCTTTAATCTTAGCAAGAGTGACAATCTCACGTGGCCTATAAACCAGTGATAGAAGTGCTGAAACACTTTTTTTCCCCTGGTAAAAATACATATTTGCCCTTCTGTGTAGGCTGCTGGAAGGGTAAGCGTCACTTATCTGACCCAGCTTATGAACTATTTCTTCATAAGCATGTTTAATAAATTAATTCTTCACATCCTTGCTGAGAATGGAGGCAGCACATGCTGTATTAGGAGCTTTGTTGATATTGGGAAGACAGATGGAAGATTTACTTAACACACCAACGAACAGCAAATGCAAAGGATCTGCCCCTGTCAGGTATACTTTCAGCAAAGGCATCTTCCAGAAATACAGATCTGAGTGTTCTCAAAAAGAGTAATTTGTATATTCCCTGAGATCTCTTTTGCTGTAGAAGAAATGATTTCAAGTTTGAAAAGGAATAGTAAGAACTGATTCCAGTTTGTTGTTTGAAGTGTACCTACAGAACCCTCAAGAATTCCAGATTTGCTCACATTGAAGAAATTCTTCCATTGACCACCAGCTAAAGTTGTACGTATGATGCTGCTGCTACAGGGACATGATTTTTCTGTAGAATTTAAATAAAGGAGGAAATATGGATTTCTTGAGTAGAGTGATAAACAGATCAATGCTACATGAAAGAGATATCGATGAGTATGAAATTTATGTAGTGAAGCATGCTCCTTTTATAATTTAAAAATTAACAGAATTTCACATTGGAACTTACACAGAGATATTTTATTTAGCATAAACTGAAACTGTCCAAGGATGGTCAGAAGAAAGCAGAGATTTAGAGCACAAACTGGTATGATGTCAGCACTTTAAGGAAGAACTTATTAAGGCAGACATTTTACTAAAAGAAGAGTGAGTGATTATCCTAGTAGCACAGAGAAAAGAAGTAACTGCTGACATATAAACTAGCCATCTGGGAAAAGAAAAATGTAATCAAATGAGAAGTAGCATTTCATTCCATTTGGAAGGAGCGTTCAGATAAGATACAGGGCAATTCAGTATGATACACATAATTGCTTCTGAAGAGAATAAACAAAAACCTGATCTATAGTAATGAACACCTGCACAAATCATAGCAAAATCTGGAGAGAGGGTCTTATCTTGAGTATGACAGAGAAATGTATTTATGGCTAATTGAATTATATTCAAAAGTCATGAAGCCATCAGAACGACTGAATGCTGATTTCTGAGATAAAATCAGAGTTTGCAAGGCAGGAAAACTGGAAGTTTCTGGGGACTGACAGGGAGCATCAACTCTCAGGCAGAGTTTCAGACATCCAGTAAGGTCCGCTGGTTCCAGCACAGCCTTTGCTTTCCAAAGTGTCCTCAGAATAATGAGAAAGCTGAGAGAAACACCACTGAAAGAAAACTAAGCATGACAATACAAAATTCAGATTTGCTGCTGTGTAGATCTGTAAGATGCATATGGATTTTATTTTGCAAGAGACTTCCAAATACTAGATATGGACATAAAAATGGAGGAAAAAGAAGACACACAAATGTTATCTGGCAGATACACCAAATCTTTTAGTAAAACACAGAATTAGCACAAGTTTTTCCAAGAACTACAGAATAAGCAGAATAAGTCTGATTTCTCATGGATGTACATACTTTGTACCCCTAAGTACTACCTCTTGCCTCCAGCAAGAGCCCTAGCTGTCCCCAAGCTCTGTGTCTAGTCCAGAGACTGGCTGGCTTTGAGCCATTTGCTGACAAACAGAATGTATAACAGTTCAGTTCTTCCTGCCTCTCCCTTGGGTTTCTTCTGCCTAGCACGTAGAAACCTAATTATCCTTGGTACTTCCACCATTCTTTCAAATTTAGATACTTGAGTCCCAACTTATAAAATAATTGGTGGGAGATGGGTTAAAAGGCAAACAAACAGCTTAGGGAAGGAGTTGGAAAAAATCTTGGATCATCATAAATATTGTAACATCAGCTATTGTTCCTGTTGTTAATTGAGAACGTCAAGGATTATTAGGTACATGGGGAGTAAGAATTGATTCCTCAGATTCCTGACTGTAGGAAAAAAACCCAACAGCCTACTTCGCAAATTCCTGAGATTCTTGGAACAGATTGTAGGAACAGCAGTGAAAATGCTTACTATATAACTGCATAACTATATGAAAAGCTATAATAAGTGCCAATCGTTTGTGTTTGTCTTTTCACATTCTTGCCAAAGATCATTTTTCACTCCAAGGACGTTACTGAAAAAAGCTGACTATGAATGTTAAGTCCCTACAGCTACTGCTTGGAAGAACAGGCAGAGTAGGAAAAAAAGAGTTTAGCATAGTCAGTTGATGCCTTGGCTGTTACTCCTACAGAAATGTAAGGAATTTTGTAGTGGGATGCATGCATCATCTTATCACCCTTTCATAATATTGCTTGACTGACCAAGAACTTGTTCCAATAAGTAGATTTTATGTTGCTTACCTTCCAGTTATACTGAGGACTGTTACGACTTACATGAACTTTCCAGATATCAAATACCATGTTAATAATTACTATTCTACTGCCCACAGGTCAATACTTGTGATTTTTTTACAGCTGATTCAGTTTCTTATTTTAAAGAATATTGAACTGAAGAAGTATTTTCTATTACTCCTGAATTCTCCAAAAAGAAAAAGATTCAGGGCTTTCCAGATGAGTCACCAGTGAAAACAAAGGAAGTTCACGACTGGTTAACACTATACAGTGGAGAGCAATCTGTATTTAAAACTTCAGCCACTAGTAGTTTGTATTAATGAAGGACCCTGATACCTGAGTTGATAAAGGACTGGTCTCAGGCAGATTTTGTAGAGGTGATATGTGTATGTTTAGATGTCTTGCCGTATATCACAGAGCTAAGCCTTGTATTTCAAGAGCTGGAATTTGACATTGAAGTTGTACAGGTGTTAGTAAATCATTGCCTGTCATCTACAGGGAGAAGTAAAGATGACAGCCACCATGGGATGGGGAACAGCCTACCTTATGTTACATATAGTGAATGCAAACTGCATTGAAAACTGATTAAGTGGTGCAGGGGGTGCTTTTCATTCTCGTCTTTTACAAAGAATGGTAAATCTATAGGAGAAATGTCTATGAGATGTTCAAATCTATAATAACCAGCAATTAGAGCAGGGTACCCATGTACCCTGTGTAATAAAGCTAAAAAGCCATTTGGAGCATCCTGAATCTGCATCGAAGGATATCAGGGTGACATGACACAGCTAGGGCTGGCTGGGGGAGAGACTCCCCTTGGAAATGAAGGCCATTGTGTTGCTCAGAGCCTGAAAATGGGATTCCTCACCCATGGGAAATACCTGCTCAGCTGAAAAAAAAACCCTAACAATAAATGTCAAATAGTGATAAAGAGGTGTTACTGTGTGGTTTTTGTGCAACAGGAAATTCTCAGAAGTCTCCACACACAAACACTGAAACATTCTGGCGTGCCTTGGCCTGGCAGTGAAATACATCTTTTTGGAGTTTAACTCCTGTCTCTTTGGTGAAATACAGGACAGGGTTCTTCTGCAAACATCACCTTCCTACTCTTGTGATCAGTTCAGTGCAAAAACCTTAGGCAGCCAAATCAGGGAAGCCAGCCCACAGGGGAACATAAAGGTGTGAGACGTGCCACAGGTGCCACACCACCTCGGGCAGACGCAGGAGAGACCCGACAGGGAAGATTTGCACTGGAAGGGTGCAATCCGGGACACACTGGTGAAGGATGAGGGTGGCAGGGTGCTACTCTCAGAAGAGCACAGCAACTAAGG
The DNA here is from genome assembly GCF_000690535.1 of Cariama cristata. Taxonomy (NCBI): domain Eukaryota; kingdom Metazoa; phylum Chordata; class Aves; order Cariamiformes; family Cariamidae; genus Cariama; species Cariama cristata. Next base: position 54,889 of record NW_009625998.1, on the reverse strand, counting down.
TAACGTCAGCCCCTACCATGAACCCATCTGAGACCAAGCCATGCCGACTTCTTTATGGCACTGCCTCGTAGCAGACCTTTCATCTTCCTCCCAGCTCTCCAAATTCATTGAGCTTATGCTGTGCTGTCACCACGTCTGCTCGGCTCAACTCGGCACAGCTATTCATGACGTGCTGCCAATTCAAAGAACATTTTTGCGTCTCTTCTCACCATCGGCTGCTGCAGTGTCCGTGGTGTGCTTGGTGTGCCCTTTCCCGCTCATTTGCCACTGCTGTGTGGTGGGGCTTCACCCTCCTCAGGCCTGGCTGTAGGGCTGGGCTGCGCCGGGAGGGAGGGAAGCGCAAATGCTCCCTCTTCTCTCAGTCGCTCCCTCTTCTCTCAGTCGTGTGGTAGTGTGAGGGAAGGAAGAGGAAAGGATGAAGAGGCAGTGAGAGGGAGAGAAGAGCTGACTCCTTTTTACCAGAGGAGAGAGAAGGAAGCGCTCCCCTGAGCAACGAGGCAGTTTCTGCTCCCCTTCCCTCACCACTCAGGTAGCAATGCTCCTCTACCCCATGGGCACCATCTGGGGGAGTGGGGAGGCAGGGCAGGGCTGGAGCGGGGCAAGATCCCTGCAGAAATAGTAAGATCACTGTCTGGTTTATGGGGAGATCTGGTAAAAAGTGGGTGCATGCCCTCTGTGCCCCTTCCCTCAGGGGCAGGGGAGGCGGGAGGGGAGAGGGCACCTCCTGGACCCTCCATCCAGCCCCTCTGCCTCGCTGAGCCTCCTGACCCCTTCCCTTCCTAGCAGATCTGAAAACACCCTTTTCCTTTGCAAAAATCACAGAGAAAGAAAGGGACAGACGTAACTGAAGCCATAGAACAAGTTTCATTGCTGTTCCTCCCCTTTTTGCAATGCTCCTGGAGCAGGTTTCTCTGAGGAAGGCCTGAAACAAGACATGCCTGGCTGCCCTCCTGCCTTTCTGAGTGGCTTGCAGATTACTTCTGGGCACTAGGATTTTCACTTTACAAATTCTGAGGATGCGTCTTTTCCTTGCTAACCCTGCGACAATGCGACCGAAATAGTGTCACTGCTCCTGCTGCCCTGGTAGCAGGTGAGCAGCGTCTGACTGAAGCAGATCACCCTCTCCCGGCTCCTGCTGAGTGCGCTGGGCCAGGATTAAATGAGCTCTGTTGTTTCAGTGTGGCAGGCATCTTTCCTCAGCTATGAGGAAAATTGGAGTGTATTTTGAGAAACACTACAGATGTGTGCTATAATAATCTGTGCTAAGAAAGAAATGCTTTGAATGGCCAAGAGTGGGTAGATATTTTGAAATGGACTTGGTTAGGCTATTGCAAATCGGTGAATAAAACCAGGCCCAGCAAGAGAGTAGTTCCAAATAATGTGATATTAGGAGAGGTAGCTGCTTCTTACTAAATGAGTTTCTATAAAAAAAGTAATTGTCATCTGTTTTCTGCTGCTTTCCTACAGAGAGGAAAACATGGCAGTGTCGTGGTACAAAGCAAAAAACATTTCTAGATCGAGTTGGAAGGTTTGATTGCAAGCTTTGTACAACTGACTGGCGCGGACAAGCAAAAACATGCTCAGCGCTGTGTTGGCAAAAAGCATGCAATTGATGATTTACAATCCAGATTCAGCCTCTCAGCACAATTTACTTGGCTTGCAACCTCATCCCTAACATTTCCTTCCTGAGGACCCCTTGGATATGGGCATGTGCTCCATCTTATGCTATGGAGCAGTGTACCTACTTGGCAAAACCACATAAGGACACGGACGTGAATGTTGGTCATGTGCATGAGGTATGTCTGAACTGTGTTCAATGCGCTGGAGATGGCCATGCTGTGGGAAGACTGGCTTTTAGCTAGTGGTCGGAGAGCTTTATACTGATTTCCATTGGTAGGGGCTAGTAATTTCACTATCCATTTTAGCTAAAAAACCTGATAGAGTTAAGGCCTCGTGTGTCTGGATGTATAGAGTGAGACTACATTTGTCTCTGCGTTCCAGCTCTCCTGTCAGCCTAGCTGCCGACATGTATTTAGTTATTTGTGGGGGAGAAGGAGAAATCAAAGGTGACTGGACAAGCTGGTAGCTAAAACGGTCCCTTCTGTGCTGCTGGCTGTAAAAACTAGTGAGTCTCAACTATTGCGCTGCTTGGGCACAAGATGTGCCTCTGAAGAACAAGAACAAGTGGATTATAACCTCATTTGAGTCTCAGCTGATGGACATTCATGTCTTACACATATGACAATTTAGTTCAATTTTTAGAATTATCTCAAAAAATGTAAAGTCTTTGAGGAGCTGTGGAGAGTGAATTGCTTTCTTGCCTCTAAAGCTAGTTATGTTAAATGACAGGTGAGGTTCTCTGTGGGGGGCAAACTAAGACTCCCGTAGTTCCTGCTGTGTCTAGAAGCCTGCAATCTCAATTATTTTATTCCTGTGTTGTTGATGGCAACAAGGGTGCTCTGTGTAGGCACAGGCGTATTCAGTTGCCTTTACCTCTGTAGATATAAATATAATAGAAATAGATAAGCACTGCTTTGGGGCTGCTGTCACCCACACTAAGCTTCCTGCAGGCCTGCAGGAACAGGGAATTACTGTAATACTGTCTTCTCCACTTTGGCCACATTGTGCCTCTCAACCCAGGTCAAGGGGGCCGGTGAAGATTTAGCTGGCCAGGCTTACACTGGTTGTGGAGACTTTTTACGCAGAAAGCATTTTTGTGGGTTCCTTTTCCACCCATCATTATGGTCCCACCAAAGATAGGCTGCAGCTGTCAGTGGGTCCCAAAGCTATGAGAGTAATACTTTCCATCCATTCCAAGTCTCAGCATGGAAAAGCTTAGAGAAGCAGTGTGGTCTCCTAGACTTACCAAGATATCTGAGAGGCATGGATTAATTTTCTGACTTTGTTTTCGATTAGGGCAAAATTCGTCTGTGAGATTTTGATCCTACTCCATGTGTCATAGACTTTTTTTATAACACTTGAGGAGCTGGCACCAGCTTAATGGAATGTCTAACTGAAAAGGATCTGTATTTCTGTTGTGCTTTTTGTATTTTTAGGCATATCTGATTGCTTGCCTAATTTGTATGAAGTGACCCCTCCACGCTCAACTGAAGTAAGACACGAGCACACTTTTACCTGGTCATGCCCACTTGGCACTAGGAAGTTCAGCTGGGCATTGCTGTGCCACCTGCCTGCCAGCTCTCAGGGTGGCACTCGGGGGTGCAGTGTCTCCGACCCTGGTGCTTGGTGGCCAGGGAAGCAGCATGTACAACAAAAAGATGTTTTGTGGCACCCTGCTGACATGGCAAGTTAGCGCACTGGAGATATAGGGCATCATTTTGCAATATTTACTTTCCATTAGGTTAGTGCAGCAACAGGAGTGTCATCATTGTTCTTTGCCTGACTAATTCTCATCTCTGTGTGTCAGCAGCCTGTCTTTTACCCATTCTGACAAAAAAAAATAATAAATGAATCACTATTTCCAGAACTTAATCAAATGTGTTTCTTAAGGGTGAAAAACATGCTGTCATTCACCTTTCTGATACCTGCCAGTTGCACGATTAAAAAAAAAATGTATCCAGACATTTATGCTAGAAAATAATATGTAGAGCAAATCAGAGATGACCTGGATTGACACATATTGCTTGGGAAATTGCTGATGAAGTTTTCCAAATATGTATCAAGCATTTTGTCTGCCCATCGCAGTACTGCCTTCCTTGTATCAGTCCCTTGCCCTGACTTTTTCAAGGACTCAGAAGATGCTAAAGCTAAGCCGTCTAGAAGATATTAGAGGGTAGAACTGTCTAGAAATGCTAGCCAAGAAATTAAAAAAAAATCTCAATATATTTTATTGAAAATCCACATCAAATTCATATTCCTCGTCTTTGCCTTCAAGGCTGTAAACAACTCTGCCCACACATCTTTCTGCCCACAAGTCCACATGCTGTTTTTGCCAATCTTATCTCTCAGCTGCTCCTTTTGTGTCTCTCCCACACAAGACTTTGTACTGGGATTCCTCCCCACCCCAGGGCTTCTGACATCTGTGGTATAGATGTGTGTATATATATATATAACCCCCCCCCATTGTTATATTTTATGTATTTATCTATTACTGTATGCATATATAAAATGTGATCTCCTTTTCAATTGTTCCTTAAAATTGACATGTTTCCCCAAAGGCGAAGGCTCCACTACTCCCTTCACTTCCTTTGCGATATGTGAATTTATTCCTGAACGAGAACTTTGCATGTGTGCTTCGTAACTCTGGAGAAAGGATTGCGTTTATTTTTTCTAAACTATCACGTATGCCTGAAGTGACATGTATATGATAAGGCATAATAACAGATGCAAGTGTGTTGCTCACAGTCCCTGAACTTGGAAGGACAACTAGCAGTAGCCTGAAGGTAAAAGACTGCTTAGGCTACCTGTCAGAGAAAGTCCTTAGCAGATGTTTCAAAGCTGTACCTTAACATTTTGGTAGTACAGAGAACATGCTGGCAAGTGCTCCAGGAGGAATTTATAGAATAAGAAATGTGAGTGCAAGAATCTGTGGAGTGCTTGGCCAGTGATGTGCTGATGATGCTAATCCTGACGGAGCATACCGGCAGGGAGACCACCAAGAGGTTATCTATACGATGTCAGCATTTCCCCACATACACCTCTGGTATGAAACTGGAAGAACTGCTGACTGCTCATTAGTTTTTTTTTCTGTTGTGTGGAAGCAAAGTGGCCTGGGGTTTCCCACTGCAAGAACATTTGGTTATACAATTCTACCTGAATGCTTTCAGCGGATGCTGAAAGTGATGCACAAACTGACTGAGAGATTATTACTAAAAAGTACTTCCTCTCACTAATCTTTTCCTCTTCCAGTTTGGTAACACTTGAAATATAGAATTATCCTTACTGTTTGACCTATACAGTCATTTGTCTTTATAACTTGAAAAAACATTGCTTTTTCATTTGTGCAAGCCTCTTAAAGGTAGTGAGAAAAATGACAGTAAAATGACAGTAAAGCCAGAAGTTAGACAAGGAGACCGAGGAACCAGTGAAATAGTTGAAATGTACCTGATCTTGCAACATGAAGTTCACGAGGGGTCAGGATGACAGTCTCCCTTTAAGGGCATTGAGAAATACTCCAAACACGTTGTGTTAGAGAGGATATTGTGGTTTTGGCTTTTGCAGAACCGTAAACAGTTTTATTTTTTGTCAAATGGAAACCATGTGAGAATCTGGAGCTGAGCTCCTTTGCATCAGTGCCCTCAAAGTTTTTGGTAGACTATTTTAAAATTACAGCTTGGTTTTGGTCCCTTTAATTTACATTTTTCCCCTGCCATCACACTTTGCTAGAGTTTCATGAGGAGATCCGTGCATATGCAGTCTTTGTTTTAACGTCAATTTTCCATGAAAAATAATTTGAAAGTTGCAAAGCTAAGCATCCAGATTTAGAAAACGTAAGATTAAATCAACAAATTCTTTTTCTAGAATACGAGTCTCCTTCTGCTGTCCCTATTTACCCTCAAGATCTCTTGCTTTTAAATTATGTGTGAAGTGCGCTTTGACTCCATGGGGAAAGATGCGCATCCCTGCGGAGCTGCAGTGAGTCACTGTCAAGAAACACTCTGCACAGGTCTCCCAAAAACTTGACATTTATTTTTCTATGGGGTGGAGAAATTAGAATGAACTGAAAATGCTAATGTGAGAAAGTACATCATGAAAGTTGTGTCCTTTTGGGGAAGTTAGAGGAAATTCTGGGATAGGTAAAATGATCCCCTGCAGTGGTTGCAGAGTTCATTATGCAGCAGCGCACGCTGCGTTTCTGGCACAGGGCGGTTTCTGTAGGGACGTAACATGCTGCAGCTTGGCCCAGGCCCGTCACAGTGGTGCACATTGCAGTAGCTGTGTTATGTAGCAAGGCAAAGGCTCAATTTTGTACCTGTTGGTTCTCTGGCCGCTGCATTCAAGCGCGATGTTTCATGTTCCACTGTGGCTTAAGAACAGTTTCGCTTAAAGAAGCTGTCATGTGTACCAAAAGGCAGTAAGGTAGGAAATGTAATGATAGTTATCTAGCAGCAGCCAAGCTGCTGGACTGGCATGTTGGGAAGGTTGCTTCCCTTGCATGTGCCAGAAAGGAGAATAGATAATCCTTCAAAGTACTGAACAGTATTACGAAATGATTTGAAAGGACTTAAATTTCCTGCAGACCCAGGCAATGGAAAAAAAGAAACCCACAACCTACCCGATCAGAGCCATCGGGCATATCAGTTTCTGCAAGGGTAGTCAGAAGAGACTGAAATTTGACTTCTTCCTGGAGGTTTCCACTACCTCTTAATCTATAAATTTATCTCCAGCTGGCAGGTGGAAACAGACTAGCAGAGCTGAGCTTCAGTACTCTCACCAAGAGGTTCCCACAATTTGAAAAGCTGATACCTTAGGAGAAGATACTAATGTACATATTGCACTGTGGGGCAAAGCAGAAAGCAGTCTGCCAAAGGATACGTGGCTTGTCATACTGTTCTGAAAGCAGTAAAGGAAAAATATACAGGTTCTCATAAGAACGTTTGTTTTCTTTTGTCTTGTTCCCTGAGCTAATCAACGATTGCCTGGAAGGCTCCCTATTTCAGTGATATTTCTGTAGCTAACCAAATACCTCCTCAGGCTCTGCCTTTGGGGAAAGCAAAAACATTGGATCATAAAGTTACTTTGTATACCTCATAGATAACGCTTCCTTGCCAATATTTGAAATGTTAGACTGAGATGTGGCAGATGGAGTGAGCCATTTCAGAGTAGTGTGAAGTCTATCCATCCAAAAACTGCAACAGCCAGTGGTGGTAACTGCCACTATGACCACTGCTAGTGCTGAATCTGACATTAAAGATTTTACATTTTGATAGAGATGGATAAGTCACATGATGCTACTGCTTACCATGTGGTTACAGACAGTAACACTCTGTGCCTCTGTTTTCCAGCTGTGCAATAGGGTTGTTTTGTACTTTATCAGCTTGTTGTGCACTGTAATTCATTCTTCATGTGAAGAACTTCTTGGAATGACTGAAGAAATGGTCGGTATTAGAAATACTTAGGTGAATTACTTTATCACACTGTTGCACTGCCAATTTGGTCGTTAGTTGTGGTCTGTGCCTAATGCTTTGGAGAACAAGATATAATATCCCTGTTAAATGGAAATGGAGAACGGGGCAAGATCTGCATGCTCCTCTTGCTCAAGATATGTATGGAAATTATTTAGTTAGTCGATGAATGGTATTATCAGCTTGCCTTCACGCTGCTGTACCTTAAAGCATTCATTTTTGGTATTCCTTCCTCTCTTTCATCAGGTTTTTCTATAATCAACAGTGTCTTAAATGTATTTCCTGCTTCTTACTTGAAATGTCAGTCCATTTGCCTACCGATTTCTGACCGTGAGGTAAAGGGGAGGTGTGCCAGCTATGAAGTCAGGATGCTGCTGTGTAGTGGGTTTGCTGACTTGATCAGAAAGTCTGGACTTTTGTGACTTACAAGCTGTGGTTATGCAGTCAGTTCAAGCTAGCACAGGCCCACGCTTGTCGTGGAGAGTGGTAGTACCCCCATCTTCTCTGCTTCTGGATGTGCTTCTTTGTCTCCCTTGATAAGGCACTAGCATTTGTGGGGCCACATAAACAAAATCAGGAAAGTCGTCTAGTTAAAGTTTTTCCCCTCTCCACACTCTTCCACTCTCTCCTCTCTCTTCTCTTCTGTGTCCTTTCCTTCTTTGCTTATTTTGCCTTGCCATGACTTTCTTTGTCCTTCCTTTTTCTGCCAGACCAGGTATCTGACCTAGTTCGCTATGTACCTGGGTGGGCTCTTATACCAAGACAAGGGACATAGTGGGAGTGTTTAGTGATGTGGAGGTGGGCAGGAACGTCTCATTCAGCACTGGCATGGATTTAGGCTACATTAATGTGACTGTGTAATCACAGACAGAATCATCATAGGACTAATACTTTTCCATCCCTGATGTCTGTAGAAGAAGCTGAAAGCTGCAGGAGGTGCTGTCATTGGGGATGGGAGTCAAGAGGTTCTTGCTTTTGAAACCCATGAGATCCAGGAGTTTCCAGGATGCTGTGGAATACACACCTTGATTTAGCCCTGATTTTTGTGAAACTGCAAATGCAAGCCTAAAAGGAGGGTCCCTAGACTCACCTGGGATGATTGTGATGGTGTGAGGGTAAGCAGCCATTTTAAAACTTGATAATCCAATGTATCCAGTGTGCATTGACAGGCTTCTTCAGACTTCCAGCTTGAAAGGCAAAGTTGCCTCCTTCCAGGACAAGACAATGACAAAGGCACATGTTGCACATGAGAACATTAAATAGTGCCTAGAAGAATGGGTTGGAGCCTAATCGTAGCTTTGAAGGATGACATTGAGGATCTTAACCTTCTCATTCCCTTTTGTTTCTTCAGGATTATTTATTAAATTTTCAGTGCAGTGTGGGTAGGTGTGCACATATTGTCAAAGGAGTAATCAAGGACCGAGGAAAAATGAGGGGACTACAACAGTCATTAAGGAAAACTGTGAATAATTACAGATCTTCTTGCCCATGAAAAGCTGAAACATTTCATGCCCCTAAACTGGAACACTCAAGATTACAGTGTAACTGAGGGAGTAATTAAGAGCTAAGCGTGTTGAGGGTGTTTACATACCAGAATGATATGTATGTACAGTTCAAAAGACTAGAACTGTTTCCAGAGTGGGAGAGACATACAGAAGCTAGCCTCAATTAAGAAGAGTAATGCTTGGGCTGGCTGTCTTTCCTGATGAGCTCTGCTGTCTTGTAAGCAGCCTTCATAGGGAGGCATTGTTCCATATCTACGGGACTTAAAAAGCTTCAGTGGTCTGGAGGGATCAATTGGAAATGTACAATAGAGAAAAATCTCACTGTAGCAGGGAATTGGGACGTGTCAGCAAATGACTGTTTTCTCACTCTCTGAAATTAAAGCTGCCCACAAATTTTAGAAGAGGTTGTTAAACGATCCCTAATAGAGTAGTTGCTTCTGTAGCTAGTCAGTTTGCTCACCCAATCATGATAAAGGCATGCAGAAATTAAATCCTCGGTTACACGTCTTAATTTTTTTCAGCTAGCACACAGCAGCATAGGTTTTTGCCTCAGAACTGCCATTGCTATCAGAACAGTAGCGACAGGGAGAAGTCTAACACATGGGGTACTAATCCCCAAATACTTAAGTGGATTTTTAAAAAAGGAATATATCTAACCTACCTCACTTCCTCATGTTCCCCAATCATAACATTTATACCCTGTAATTGGAAACAAATACTGGAAATTCTACATAATGCTTAAACAACTAATTGACCTGACACTCTGGACTTCCCATGTGCTTTGCCGAGCTATGCTTTTGAATAATTTACGAAAAGAATGGTAATAAACCATAAAATATTAATCAGGCTTTCTACAGAACATAAGTTGGAGTTTTATTTAAGTTGCAAGTGTGTTAATTTCTCAGACAATCAGTGTAACTCTGTCAACACAACCAAATCTGGTTTGCGAGTCTGCCGTCTTTCATCTCAAAGAGGCTTTTTGCTGATGTAGTATATTACAGCATTCCAGCATTAATGTTGCTCCTGCTCCACTGGGATGGAGCCTGCTGTGTCTGAATATAAAGTCCTGAGTATAATAATGTAACTATAAGAACATAAAAGCAGCCATACCTGGTCAGACCAATAGTCCATATAGGTCGATATTCAACAGTGGTCACAAATAAGTGCTACTTAGGGCAAAAGACAAGGCCAGTGAGCTTGGAGGCAGTAGGTGACTGGACAAAATAAATGGCTTACAGTGATAAATTTAAAAAATTCTTTCCTCTATTTAGAGAACTCTTTGGTAGAGGAGCTGGGAATATTTTAACGTGTTTTCCTATTAGGGAAAAAACTGTTTTAATTGTGATCCTGAATGAACTGATCATTAAAAACCTGTACAAATGGCAGAATTACCAGAATGTTCCCCTTTTATTCTTGAATGCATATATAACTCTCATTTTATAGAGAGATAGTAGTCAACTTCTGTGGTTTGAAATAGAGGCTGGGTGCTAAGAGCATTTTTGGAGAAATCAGTGAATACTGACTGTTGGAAGAAAGTGCCTTGCAATCCCAACCTCTGAGCAGTCTGGTTTTGTCCAAAAGTATTAGAGAGAGATCCTCTTTATGAATTTAGTTTTTGTGTGAATTCCCAAGAACGACTACTGTGAAAGGAATGCTTGTATGTGTTTAATTAAAAGATAATGCTATCAAAAAAAGTCTGACCAACCTTTTGTCTTACCCTTATCTTGTGAAATTTTGAGAAGGGCATCCATTTATTCTCTTTCTTAGCAAGGTAACTGATCTTATGGGTGGCAGGCATCATAACCTCAAAAATTACCACTCTGTTTAGGAGGCTGAATCAACAATCCTTAATAGGCATCTCCTAGGACTCTTAAAATTGAATAATACTGAAGAATGTTAAAAGTAATTCTGCTTTTACTTAGTTGGTTTATTATCCATCTCCTCTATGTATATTCACTTTAATCTTTCATTTTTGGACGGTCAGATACATTGCCCATGTTTTGTTCCCTGCCCATTTTTTCTCAGACCCCATAGGAACGGAGCTACAGTAACAGAACTATACTGATTCTGAGCTTAGAACTTATAACCAATAAAAATTTCCTCTCTTTTCATACATGTAGACTGAAAGCTCAGCTTCTCTGTCAGTAAGAGTATGGGGATATCAGGAAAGGCAGTGAGAGTTCGAAGTCTCAGTATTCTGTGGATGACACCCCATTCTAGGCTGCCTAATATTAACTGAAACCATCGCGATCTCAGAGCTTTCAGTTGCCCTGAAGAAATGAGCAGGTGGCTCTGGCTGAAGTTAGATAAGACAGTAATGAAGCTATGGAGAAGTGCTCAGATGGAAGCCCTCTTCCCCAGCAACAATCACTCCCATTGAATGCAAGCCTTAGGGTCCTCTTAGCCTGTACTGCACAATCAATAGCTGTGGAGGTGAAAAATGTTAATTATCATCTGTGGCTGGCAAGGAGATTGTGCTGGATCTTATTAATGTAAAACTGGCCAGTGTGACTGATGTAGTTCTAAGATACAGACTGGAACTATTGTAAGTGTTAATGTATAGGAGTAATTCGTCATGGAATGAAATAGAAAGACTGAAAAGGGCACAAATCTTTGAATATGCAAAATTTGCAAGAGAAGGAGACTGATTAACTGGACCGTATATCCATTAAAATTGGGATGAAAAGTTATTGTGATGGAAGAACCAGCTTAGAGGAGGATTAGTGAGGGAGTTTCTGAAGGATCAGTTCCGGGACCAATCCAATTTATAGTTTTCCTTACGATATTGACACAAAACCAAAACTATGCTGGTGAAATTATTGGTGTCCCAAAGCAGGGAGATATACCATCAGATGACAGACTGGGATACGGTACAGAAAGAACCAAATGACCATAAGGATCTGAGTCTGAGGAACAGGTTGATTTTTAATATTCTAAAGTATTAAGATCATGTATAGAATTAACAACCAGAAATTTTGGGACATGCTGGGAGTTCTTGAGTTGGAAATGACAAAGGGGGAGAAAAACGTAGGATATCTGTGAGTTGTCAGTGTAACAGAACCATAAAAAAAGTAAGTGCAATCTTAGGACTTGTATCAAGCAAGTGAAAGAAGAAATAAAGTACTAGCAGTAAGGTACAAGGCATGACTGTGTAGACTTCTGAGCAAGCATGTCCAGGGGACAAGTATTAAAGCAGAACATATGATGATGGGAATGGAGAGTTTATAATACAAAGGGGATTAAAAGAGTTTGTCTGGTTTAGCCTTGGTAAGCCAAAGGTGAGAGGGCAGAGGTTCTGGAAACCCCCAGTGGAGTCTGGGGAAGGCAGACATGAGGGAAGATGGGGTCTTCCAGCTAAAGGGCAATGTTGGCTTTAAAGCAGATAATACGAACTCGCCTAGAAAAACGGAACTCCTTCTAATTTCCAGACTTCTGACAATCAGAGCAGTGACATTCTGGGACAGTCTTTCAAATGGCCTTGTGGGGCAAGAAACACAAATGGTTTTATGATGGTCTGTGATCAGTTTAGGAGCAGGCTGTATTATATGGTGCTTGCAATAACAGGGAACATTAACAGCTTTTTTATCTCTCACCTGACATTAAAAGATCAAATAAGTGTTTCCAGCAGCTGTGGAACCAACGAAACCTGGTTTCCCAGAGGTTTTTGTCTTGGGGTAGGACTCTCCTGTAGACCCTCTGATGCCTGAAAAGAGGCTACTTGCTGCCTGTTTCCTGGTCGGGG
>NW_009625998.1:0-42526 GCF_000690535.1 Cariama cristata | reverse complement strand
CCTGCATTTCTTTACCTGGCTGCTTATGTTCATGACACTAGTAAGAAATCTGTACCCTCTGATAAATTTGGTTGAAACTGGCTAACAGGTTTTTGGAAGAGATGCGTAACAGTATGAAGATGTTGACTCATTTCCTTTGAAAAACAGGCCAAAACCCCAAAGTTGTTGGGGAAATAGATTTCTTATGGTAAGGGTGATTCAGCTGGAAGGCTTAAGCATCATCAGACCCAATTTGCTTTCCAGTAGAATAAACACCTCACTGCTCTGACAGACTCTTTGGTAATGGAAAATTGTGTAAGCAACCTACTGTTCCCCACTGGAGTCTTTGTTCTGTCAACCCGGGTTGCTCTTCAGATGCACAGGAAGAAGCAAACTATTCCATAATAAAGCTGAGTAGCTTACTTTCTTGACAGAGAAGGAATGGTACTGGTTGTTCTCTGGCTTACCCTTTATCTTCAGGGCTAAGAAACACAAAATCCAGGAAATACAAGGTGGAAGGAGGAGGAAGTTACTGTACTTGATTCGAGTTATTACTTACAAGCAAAGGCTCAGGAATGAACCTGCCCAGAAGCTGGCTGCATTTCCATTCTGAATGAAAAATAACTCCTTTTAAAAAGTGATTTTTGGGTTTGTCTTCTCTTAGTTCACTTTAATTTATAAATGACTGGTTGCAATTTATGTTCACGTGGTCCTAGCCTAAATGCCAGAAAGAGGCTGGTTGTAATTTTTTCTGCTTTTAAATGAAGCCTCTGTTATTTTTCAAATCTCCTGGACTTTACACCAAGGGAAGCAGATGGAGAAAACATTACTTCAACAGCACTGACATCCAGCACAGACACTGAAATGTTGAATCCTGAAGACATTTACATTTGTGTCTTTTCAGTTTGCTTCCCAACCTGTCTTCCTGTCTCCTTATCCCTGTGGTGAACGCTCTCAACCACAAACTCATAAATGTATGACTGTTATGTGTGAGGGAGACTATGAAAGGAAGGAGTCGTTAAAGGAGGTGTTTGAAGGGACCTAAATTTGTTCTTTTCTTGGTGTAACGGTGGAACATAGGAATGGTAGATGAATGTCAAATTATAACCAAAAGAATGTAGGTGGAAAAACAAATGGATTTGGTAGGAATGGTTGTGAATACAGGCTGTATGTTCCTGGCTTGGAGATTACTAAGCATCCTAAAGTCTTGTTTCATCAGGTCTTTATGATCTGGGAATGCAACTGATCACCTGTATCCTGAGTGGGCAAAGACACCGTGCACACAGCGCATGGAGATGATGTATGCGTGACAACCAGTGTAGCTTTAGGTGCTGGCTGTGAGTTAAAGCAAAAGAAGTATTTCTGCTCCCACAGCAAAGGTGCTGTGTGGATGGAGATGATATGCATGTTTGGGACTGCAGTTTCAAAGCCTCTATCCATAAGACCTGTTCCTGCTCTCAGTATAATTGTGGTAAAAACTCCACTGACTTCATTGCTGTAGGAGCAAGGAATAACAGCTTCTTTCTGAGGACAGAAAGAATTATTAGTAAAATTGCACTCAAACCAATATAACCAGATCTTATTAATGTTTAATTCTGCATGTCCTGTTTACACAGTAGTCCAAACAATTTTGAGATGCTAAGCAGCAACAACAAGCCTTTTAATTATTATTCTCTGTCATTCACTTAGAATCCTGTTGGAGTGCAGCAGTCTAGTTGTGGAAGACCTTCTAGGAGATACTGAAAAACACTTTCAGACACAACAGACTACACTGGTTCCAGTTAGTGTCAGAGTCTGATGCTGTCTGAAGACCTCTAGCTAAGGCCTCGTCAAGCTCCTTAATTCTAGTACCTTTAATAACAGCTCCAGCTCTTGAATCAGCTTTGTATCCACATTCCATTCTCGCATATCAGCTCCCCCAGAAATGTCTTTTAATCAAAGAACCTTCTCAAAAAAAAAAACCCAAACAAACCCAAAATTGGTCATTTTTGTTTCAGAGATAATTGCCTACAAGTAGGCTGTAAAATGTCACATTACCATACAAAGACCCTTTAAGAAAACACTGAGCCCTGTTGAAAGCACATTTTGTTAAGGAATTCAGCTGTCTTCTGTATTTAATAATTTTTAAGCCTAGTTCTGGGAGTCTGAAAATGCTTTAGCAGTGCCCAACTTATAAGGCCTGTCTTGAGATGGAAACAGAACACCCTTGTCAGGAGTACTTTGTCCCTGCTTTGCAGCTGAGAAGCCTGAGATATGGTGAAGTTAAATGGCTTGGTCAAAGTGCTGTGACAGCGCTGGGTAGACAGATTTGGGATACTGCCTGCAAATTCTGTGATTTTATTGGAAAGACATTCCTTCCCGCTGATTTCTCAGCATTCCTCTGTCTTTCTAGAAGGACTCTGCATGGAAATAAACTATTCTTTTCAAGTTCATTCATTCCTGCCACTGGGCACTACCCGCTGCCAGAACCTTCCCGGTCACATAATTATCCCTGTAACTGCCGGTAGTGTGTTGCAGAGGATTATGCAGCAGGAGCAAATGAACTGCTAAACAAATCCTGTTTTCCTATAGATGGTATCAGAAAGGAAGAAGGACAAGGAGTACAACAGGGGAATATCACGGAAAGATGCATAGCTGCTTCTGAGCTCTAATGTCTTTCGCTGGTTTGGAGTTGATGGCTGCAATGCTGTAGATGTAGCTCGGAATTGGAATTAACTCTCCAGAGCTGTAAATGAACATTAATTAGAGCTCCTTTGCAATAAAATGGGATCTCCTCATCCATTTTAAAACTGGGTTAGTCAAACCACAGAAAAAGGAATGAAGAAAATAATCCCTTCTTTGGCAGACATATAGGCAGGATGTTAATTAATAAGGCTTGTAATTTTTATGATTCTTTGACAGTGTCCTTCAAACCCCTACAGGATTAATCAGTAAAAGGTCTGTAGTCCTATTCCTTCAGAGTCCTACAGAGCACTTTTACTGGGTATGCGGTAGCCAGGAGGAAATGTCCAGACACGAATACTTCATCACTGAGATGTGAATACTGCACTCTCGGTTTTGATTCTGCCTCTGAGTTTTCAATCTGAGGTCAATATTTTTCAAGTCAGAAACTAACATTAAGCAACCTACATTCATATTTTGAGAAGTCTGCTGCACGGAAATCTTGCTACTTTTATGTAGAAGCCCTTCGTGTAGATTTAAAGACCAACAGTAGGTACTTAGGTTTTGTTATTATTGGCATAAATATTTTTTTTCCCACAGTCCACTCAGATGAATGATGACATTACTTGAATAATTGTCATTTGGCCAGATTTAGGGTTGGAGAAATAACCTGCTACCCTGGTTCAGAGAAGTCAAGGGCGTTAGGGGCTTCCCCTCTCAAAGATGACTCTCCTTGAATGAATAACCAACCTGTCAGGAATACTAGTACCCCATGTGCTGTGTGAAGTCCCCTTTAATAAGCTTCTAAGGATATGTACATACTTCCTTACAGACTGTGATGCAGAAATCCCCAGTTCATAACAACAACTGTATTAACCTTGGAACTGAGAGTGGTATAGTTCTGTGCCCCGCCTAATAAAACCTGCTAAGGTAAAAAAAAAACCTGGGAGGCTCCCCAGTCCCAGAGAGACCTCTCTGCAAACATAGGAGGAAAACATAAATTTTCAGACATGCTTGTGCCAGAGCTCTGTCTTGTGGGGCAAGTGGTGTGAGGTGACCCAGGAGGAGCTGTGGAAAGAAGATGGAAATTTCTCAAATCACATGTGCTTCCATGTGTGAGAGGGGGAAGAAGTGAAGCCTCTTTGTCCATCAGGTGTACCTCAGCCAGGATATGTCTACACTGCCCTCAAACTAGTGACATGTTCAGAGATGCATCCTGGCTAGGTTTAAACGGCCTCATTTTGCCGTTGGTCCAGTGCAGCACAGAGCCCAGCATAAGCTCATTTTCTTCAGCTCCTTAGCTGGGTTTCACTCCCATTCTGACCTCCAGTCTGTGAGATCAATATTGCACGCTGTAGCCAGTGTAGCTAATTTTAAACCTGGACATATCTTTGTGCTATACAGTAGTCAGTGGGATGGCTGTATACTCAGCATGGCAAGAATACCTTCCTGTTGTCACTCGTCATGCTTGAATCTCTATGAGAGCAGAATCTGCCGCAAACAGGAGGCACACAGAGCTCTGTTGTGGTTCATTAGGAACAATGAGCCCCGTCGTGCCCACATCTCGTCCTATGTGTTGCTGTCGTATTTTTGTTGTTTCTTGTCTTATTTCCTCCCCCTTGCTGTACCTGGCATAGTGTACGGCTGAAACCTCTGGTGCACAGGGTCAGTACTGTAAGATGCCCAGCCCAGTTTGGGGCATGATCAGATACTGTGCTTGAGCTAAGCCCTTCTTATGGTAAGAAGCTCTTCTTCTGATCCCTGTTTGCTTGATCGCAGCACTGTGAAGGTTGATCTAGGCAAGAAATCTTTCTGCTGGGAAATACCATATTTCAAAAGTGAATTACATCTAAAAATGAAGGTCCAAGTTTTCAGTCCCCAACAAGATCCCTTTGAGCACGAGGAGTGACATGGAAGTGCTCTCCACACCAGCCTCGCAGCCAACTGTGGTTCCTGTGCCATCATTGCCTGAATAAGCACAATAGACTTAATTTCTGATTGCTGCCTTTGGCTTGAGGAATATATTGAAGATAGCAGTGGGGGGAGCTAGGACACACTACATTTTAGCAGTCCCTAGCGGTTTGAAAGGAGTCTGTGGACAGAGAGCCCTGAAGCTTTCTGAACAGCAGCTCATCCCTGCTCATTCCAGGGTTAAAAGCTAGAAAGGACATTATCTGCCTTTGATTCCCCTGCCAAAGTGAAAGCTCATGCACTCAGTCAGAGCCTTTAATTTCAGAACCAGATCCTATTTTGTGCAGAACAGCACCTGCAGAGTCAATAGTCTGGCTAAAATGGCAGAGACTCTCATTGCCTGTGCTTGGCTATAAATGTATCATCAAGTAGAGCCAGGTTATTTCCTAAATGGTATTTTCCTGTTACGGGATTTAAAGGGCCCAGTGGGTGGAACTGATTGTTTAAAAAATGATTCTAATAGGGGATAGCTTGTTGTTTTATACGCTTTAAAAACATCAGGTTGAATGAAAACTGGCATCTGCTACCAATGAAACAAACCCACAAACCTCTTCTTCAGATCTCTTTCTGTCTAACAGAAGCCAGCGTATTCTTCTGTGTACAGCATTTCTGCAGTGAGATAATTCCTAGTTGTTTTCCTTTCTTTGGATCTGGACTGAGAGCTGAGATGAAGTTATCAGACTAAGTTATACCAAAAGAGAGGGAAAATCCCTCAAAGGTGATGGTAAAGATGAAGAAGATAGAATAAGTCTTTCCTCATAAAGGATTGCACTTATTCTCAAAATGTTGTGCTAGTGTCCTCCACAAACTAGGTTCGGCAACAAATGAGAACAGCATCCTGAAGAGAACAGTACTTTCAGAAACAGTCTATCTGTTGCATCGCTATCAGAGAGCTGCAAAAGATTTTGGATTTTTGTTACAGTAAATGCTGGAGTTGGTTTTGCCTTGACATACAGTTTAAATGAACGTGGGAATCTTGGTCTCACTTTACAGGTGGAGATCATTCAGCCAGACATGAAGATGGATGCAGATATAATCACTCTTGGCGTGATAGTACCAGCCATTTAAAGACTCCAAAAAGATGGCGGTGTGGGAAGCTACTGTCTGAGAACTTCCCTCTTCTCTACCTTTTCACAGACTGGTGGACAGCATATACACTAATATTTTACTTTGCAAGAATTAGTGCTATCAAAAAAAATAAAGCAGATGGCAACATCCACTGTGTTTATGAAGTGCAGTTTGCAAAGACTGCAGTTCCCAGTATGTGGCATCACATACATGTTCAAGTGGAGGATCCCTAGAGCGTAACAGAGCAGGAGCAGCCACACACCCCACACATTAAGTAAATAATCACTTTTTCAAGAACCCCAATGGAAGCTTACAAGTTGGTTTCCAAACTACTATGTGATGTCTAACTATTCTGTGTGCCAATAACTTGCCAGTAAAGTAGAATTCCCCTCTGTCCTGTCCTGTCCTGTCCCCCAGGTGTTCTGACAGCTTAGTAGTTAAGGCCCGTATCTAAATATGGTTTCTATAATATAAGCTAGAAATAACAAAATCTGTTTTGCTAGAAATAACAAAATAAATCTAGGACTCCAACAGGAAGTCTAAAAGAAACACCTGATGGAGAAAGAGGTTTTCAGCCAAAAAGATTTGCTAAGAATTTTTTTTTGCAGACAGTTTTCATTGAGGGGAAAAAAGCAAACGACTGAACATTTTTTCAAGCAATAAAATGGATTTAGAAAGTTATTTGCAGTGCCTGGATTTGTCTGTCAAACTTGATGGTACCTGCACCGTGGAAAAGAGCAAGAAGGGAGGTCACCATACCTCACAGAAGGTGTGGGCTGATGGAGAGCTCAGCCTCCAGGGGAGAATGTGGGCATGAAGCGTGTGCTACTTTAGGGAGTTGTGGTTTGATATATGCTGAGACAAAGCAAAATACTCTGCTTTAGCTTCATGTTTTGTGAGCCTAAGATTTCTCTTTAGGAACCCTGAAACGTTTAATATTTTCATCTTTAAGGAAAAAAAAGCAGGAATATTCTTAGTCTGGCAATTCTGAAAGTCCCAGTTCTCCATGAAAAAAACCCCAAACCCCAGTATGTTTGTAGAAAATTATCCAAAGAGGAAACAATGTTCTGTCCAGACTTTATTCCAGTAGGAGACTGTTATGGTAGCTTGTGTGCAAGGAAGAGATGAGCTAAAGCTCCTTCAACCTTCAGAAAGTGTTTCTGCAACGTGGACAAAAGCACTAAGGGGAAACCTCTAGAACTAATAGGCAAGTCTTAGAAAAAAGTCTGGCAACTTTGCATGCCATTGCCCCCCCCCCCAAATGGAAAAAAAAAAAAAAAAGGTAAAAGGATAAAGGAGGTCTGTAATCAGGTTTTGTCTGCATGGGATGAAATCTGGTAGACACTGATGGAGTGCCAGCATAGTAACCCGAGCCCAGTGGGGCTGTTTTTCTCAGAACAAAGCTTCTTTCAGAGAGCTATTATTTCTGTTTAAGAATATTGTGCGCCGGCAATGAAATCTTCATGTGTTCTATGCTTTCTGCTATTTGACCATGAAAGTGCTTTATCACAGGTTTGTCAGCTGGCAGGACTCGGGCCCAGCTCTCTCTAAGTGGTTAATGCTATCACCTTTCAGTCTGCGGCTGACAAACCCACAATCCCGTATTACTGTCAGTGTTGTGGGTATGCTGAAGTATTAAAAGCTCTTTCTTGTTCCATCAAAGGAAGAATTAACCTTTTGATCTACTTTGCAGCATTCTGAACCCTGGGTTGTTTGTTTCACGTTAATGAAATTCAATCTTTGTACAACAGCAGAGGCTTCTTAAGTCTTACAATTCTTCAGTAGAGGCTGGGAATGGAAACCTGATCCCACAAGTATGGTCTAGACCCTTGTTGTCAAGGTCATTCAGCCTTTCCTGAACAGAAAGGAACAGCAGGGAAAAGAACATAAACTGTTTTCTATTTTATTTTTGACCATTTATTGCATAGGAGGGATTTTTCCCCCTCATCTTTAATATTAGGTCTATAGCAGTCCTAAAAACAGCCTCTTGCCAAACAATTGTCTTGAAGCAGTCCTGTTAAAAGGTCTTCTATTCTTAACTCTGCATTGGAGAATAGCTGGGAGGTCTGTGCCAAACAATTATGTTAGAGATTATTCTAGATATTTCTAAGCTGTGTATGAATTTGCTTCAGCTCTGTGTATCACGAACATATGTAGAACAAGATTACAGGTAGGTTTCTTGAAGGATACTGATGGATGGTCTTTAGTCCAAGAGCTGAGGATGACATGGTGGAAGAGTGGTAATGACACTAGATTCCTTCACTGATCATTCAAATAGTAGAGCTGGGCAGGAAAGATGCTGGCACACTCCAGTTGGTAGGGCAGGGTTGTTTTCCAAAGCAGAGTTTGCAGTGTTATGCCACGTAATATGACATATGAGGAAAAGACACTGGTTTGCTGTTTGCAGCAATTTTCCACAGCCATTTACTTGTTTGGATCCCTTGCGTGGGAGACATGCAATTTCCATGATGTCAGAGCACGTGTCTCATTGCTTGAAGCATCTCAGTTCTGTGCTTAGGTGGGGAATGCACTACACTTGCAGGATGGTGATCTCATAAATCTTTTTGATTCCTTTTTTATTTTTGATAGGCTTTACAGTAGGCAACTTGCAGTTTATGCACTGTTGTGGTTTAACCTGGTAGATAGCTCAATACCACACAGCTGCTCACTCATTGCCCCCCCACCATAGGATGGGGGAGAGAATTGGGGAAAAAAAAGTAAAATTTGTGGTTTGAGATAAAGATGGTCTAATAGGACCAAAATGGAAGGGAAAATAATAATAACGATAATGATAAAAGAATTAGAATATACAAAAGAAGTGATGCACAATGCAATTGCTCACCACTCACCGACCGATGCTCAGCCGGTTCCTGAGCAGTGGCCTCTGGCCAGCTTTCCCCCTAGTTCATATACAGAGCATGATGTCGTATGGTATGGGATATCCCTGGGGTCATTGGGGTCAGCTGTCCCGTCTGTGTCCCCTCCCAGCTTCTTGTGCCTCCCCAGCCCACTCACTGGTGGGGTAGGGCGAGAGGCAGAAAAGGCCTTGACTCTCTGTAAGCCCAGCTTAGCAACGACTAAAACATCAGTGTATTATCAACATTATTCTTATCCTAAATCCAAAACACAGCAGTATACCAGCTACTGGGAAGGAAATTAACTCTATCCCAGCCAAAACCAGGACATGTACTCATAAATCCTTGTGCTTCTAATAAAACTATTGAAATGAAGCTGTTGCAAGCTATGGTTCAGATAATCCCAGCAGAATTTGGAAGCTTTTTTGGAACTTCTTTGGCTGTCAGGTTGGTGCAGACAGGTGGTTTAGTGTGCATGCATGTGAAAGGGAGAGAGAGAAAGAGAAGGACAGAGTTTTTCATATGATTCTAGGTATCTCCTAGTTCTAGGCAGGCTGGCAATGCTGAGAGATTAGCTTTCATCCTGGTATATTGGCACTTGCAGTTCAGGCTCTAAGCACAAATACAGAGGCAGAGCAGACAACAAAATTCTTTGAATAGCAGCAAGACAAAAATAGGGTTGTTTTCGTGTCTATATGAACAAGTGGCAAGACTCAGTCTCTGCCTTACAATTTAATATGTAATAAATTGTACAAAGTTGGGTATGACTGTCATATTATCCCCTGTGTACAGACGGAAATTGAGGACACAAAGAGGGAAAGTAACTTGCTCAAGATGATACAGCAGTTCTTCAGTAGAGGCTAGGAATGGAAACCTGATCTCACAAATATGGTTTGGAGTCTTAATGTCAAGGTCATTTGGCCTCATCTGAACAGAAAGAAACTGCACAAAAGAGAACATAAACTATTTCCCATTTAATTTTGAACTGTTTATTGGACAGAACTGCATTTTTTGCCTTAACATTAATACTGCTCCTTCAGCAGTGCTTTGAAACACAAAATACTTCAAGACATGGAAACTGTCTAAAATGGATAAATATTTTGTTGCCTAGTCTCACACTGTATCACTATGTTTTTCTTCTTCTTGGTTTCTTTCAGAATGAAAAGACATTTAAAAGCTGGTACTGATGCTTAATTCGTAGACTGCAAAAGCAGAAGATATTTGGAAGGTTACATCAATACTGTGTGGGACTGTGTTATTCCCAATGCAGTTCATTCTCATATAGGAAACTAAACTCCAAATGTGCACAGGATACCAATTCCTTGTTTCACGAGATTTTGCAGCCATACTAATAGCATGGTATTTAGCTTGCATGGACCAGAGCTGCAGAGCAGAGCTGCCTCACCTGTTTTAATTCCTCTTCATGTCTCTGGGAAGCAAATTCACAGGTAGAGAGGCTGGACGTGGTACAAAAAGCTTCCACGCACCTCTGCTCCCATTCCAACCCAGGTCTGGACTTCTGCCTCTCTTGACTCAAACAAGGCAAGATCCCAACTAGGAAAGGTTAGTTCTAAAGTGAGAACTTCAACAAAAATTAGCAAAAGTTTCTGTCAAATGTGCTTCCAAATGACAGAAATTAAAAGTCCTTTTTCTCCTGGCACATATCTAGCTTTTTGGCCTGGCTGTGTTTGCTTCCTTATTTTCATCTAACATCTCCATTTCTTAAATAATTACAGAACTTTTACTGACTTGACTTGTACTAGTTACTTGGAAAGCATATATACAGCCGTGATTTACACTTGCAAACCTCAGAAAAAATAAGGATGTTGTGCCTCTGAACAGTTTCACCCGTGTGATAACATAGTCCTAAATTAATCTGAGTAGCCAAGGTGCTGAAGGAAGGAAGTTGCTTTTGTTCTGCCCCACTAAACTCATTTTTCTTTGCTTCTCTTTGCGTATTAACTGGCTACTGGTCCTCTGTAAATTGAAGCACTTGCATAGGAAAAAGAAACAGAGGAACCAAGAAAAGAATGCTTGTCGAGAAATTAAAAGAAAATGTTTTCAAAATAAAAAAGTACGTATTTTTAGCCATTTGCAATAAAACATGTCCATTGTAGTTACTGTGGCAGGCATTAAGATGACTTTCTACATGATTAAGAATACATAACTGTATATTGAGTGTAGTTGTCCTCTGTTTTCAAATTAGATGAATAGTACCGTAACTTGCTATGAATATTTAATCTTTTCTATTAGCTTTCTGAGACCTTTATTGTGGAGCTAACAATTTGCTAGTATGGAGGACATGAAAATGCTTTGGAAGAGAGGCAGTATAGAAGATTGAGGAAGGAGAACTATCCAATTCAATAATTTTTCCCTTGGAATGTTCTTTGCTTCTTTTCGTTTCACAAGATTATACTATCTGTATCAAAGCTTTTCCATAAGCTTAGTATTTATGCTCTGTCGTCTTTTCTTTGCAAGGTATACTACCACTGTTGTCCATTTTGGAGAGTTTGTTTGGCATTATTCTCACACAATATGTCAAATCTTCCATTATTAGATACTGTACTAATAGTTTTTTGCAGCGATATATAGTGGGAGCTGTTGCCTGCATCCATGGTTTTAAGATTGCTTTTTTTTTTCCTACAAAGAGCAACAACAAGAGTAGCTTCCTCATGCCCATCTTAAATCTTCTAAATGGACCAAATCCCAATACACATGTCTATAAGTCCTGTTCAAGTTCTGCCACTAGCAATTTTTTATTGCTTTCAAGATGGATTTGCAAAATATTTTTACCAACTAGTATTCCCATATTGTATGTACGAAGGAAAAACAGACTGGTTTGCATTTCATATAGACATCTTGGGCAATATTATGTATTTTGTGAGATAACGATGGAGAATACACGTCCTGTAAACTAGGTCGTACTGAATCCTGTGTGACGGTTAGTTTGGGAGCAAGTATTTATCATCTGCATGATCTCATCTCAGTCTTTTGCTGTTATTTCATATTTACAGTCCAGACTAAATAACTTAATAGTTTTTATGCAGTTTGTCTTTTAAAAACAGCTATGAATCATATATTCTAGACATAATCTTGATCATGGAAACTTCAGTCTTTGCATTATACTTTCTAATGAAGGTAGTCTAGTTTGTTTCTTGTCTAGAAATATTATAAATAATGTAAGCAAACTGTATACATTTATATTGAATGTCCCCCTTTCTCCTTCCCTTGTTTTTCCCCTTCCACCTGGGAAGAAATCAGCTATTTACTACAGTTTCTTTCAATCAAGATATGAAAGTATTTTTAGTTTCCTTCTGATTAAGATGCATTTCTAAGATCTGATCTTTTTTTTTTTTCACTCAATAGCTTGTCTCTTCTGTGACCAATTAGTAAATACAGTTTTAATTACTACGTGATATTTCACGGGTGCCAGAATTTTGGAGGAAAAGTCTTGTAATTGCTATAATGAGAATTAGTTTACCATTTTATGTTCCTGTTATAATTGCCTCTTAATGCCTCATCCCGCAGAGGATCTGATACACATGACCCCAACATATTGTTTGAAATATGTTACCACTGGGTTTTCCATCCTACCCCCTCTCCTTTTACGTGTTCTAGGTTACTGTGTTTTATTTTTAGCCATTGGAATCTTTCTGAAAAATGTCTTTTTACTTTTGGCTTAGTTGGTTTGTTTTGACCAGAGAGGGGCAAGAAGTTAATTTTAAAGTTTCTGGATTTTACCAGATAATTCCACCTGCTTGAGCTACCGCACAGGGTTCTAAGGAATGCCTTAATATTTCATTTAAGTTATTCTTTACTATAAACAGTGAACTGCTGCTTAAATATTTCATTTATTGTCAACTACATTCAGCAAGTGTTCACTCTTTTTTAAGTGTTTCATGGGCCCAAGATTAGACTACTGTAATAAACATCTGCTGAGGGTTTTTTGTTCAACTATTACTTACAACCTTTTAAGAATGATTTCTGTGCTCATTGTGCTTATTTCATAATTTTATTCAGTATCTCTGAATCTTAATGATAAGGGTATGGTAACCAAATCTAACCATGGAGATAATAAGGGTCATTTTTATTTTGTTCTCCTGTACAATGATTTTTGTTTAGTTTTTCAGCTTTTTTCCCCTCCAGGATAAGCCAGAGGATTTTTATAGATAATTTTGATCCTCATGTGAAAATGTCTCCCAAAATAATTTCTCCAAAATATGAAGCACTTAGCATTGATAGCTAAACTGTTAAAAGTTTTCTTCTTCGTATTCTAGGTGTGCTGTTCCATATGTAGAAATCCTCTTTTATATTAACCAAAGAGCTTCTTTCTTTTCTAAAGCCTTTCGGGTGCTGTTTCATCCGTGTAAGTATTATTATGTACAACTCTCAATAGCAGCATTTTAGACTCATTTACATTAATGAAGGAGGTCTATAAGACTCTGGATTTTAAAAAAATCCATGTTTGGTTTAAGTTTTAAAATTGCATCTTTGTGACAAGTTGATGATCAGCAAACCTTCTGTCACCAAAGAGTGAAGTGTTCTTACAACCAGGGAGCTGATTGTATCTCAAACATTTCACAGCATATCCATTTCTTCAAGAGTCTCCTCTATTTTTAACAATTTTGTTGTCTTGCTGAGGTCACCTAGTACCTCTTTCATTATATGAGAATCAGGACATTTTGAAATCTGTTTCATGCTAGCTCTTGCAGCATAACAAACCTTGATTTGCTTGTTCGCTACAGTTTATTTCCTAAAACGCTCTAGAGTTGTGAATAGTCTTGCTTTTTTTAATATACCACTTTTGCCTTTAAAGTACGGCGTGGTTGGCTGGAGACATTTGTCTCAAATGTCGACTCAAACTCATAACCTCTGTGATTTCTTCCCCACTTAGGGAGTCTTTCCTGGCCAAATAGGTGAGTTGTCTGGAGTTTTCATGATATTAGTGTTTTTGACACTATCTTTACATTCTTAATGTCTTGGAATAAGTCTGTATCATTCTGTAGTCATCTTGCATTTTTATGCAACCCATAGTGAGGTCCTGGGAGGTCCTCAGACAGCAGCCCTCCCCAACTAGACAAACAAAATGGGACAAGACCAAGAAAAGCGATACAAAATACTAGTATATGTGAGGTTAAAATTAAGCCCTACTGTTTACCTGAGAAATTATTGAGCTTTCCTGCATACAGACAATGAAATAATTTTTGTGAATCATTATGTATGATACAGTGGCGAAGCTTTATTTAGGTAGAATTTGTGAGCACTGTCAGGGAAAAAAGTGTTTATGAACAGGAAGCACTCGAGTTCATTGCTATCTAGTATTTTGGAACAAATATTTGGTTAATCACCATTGACAAAGACCATCAAAATTATCCAGAAGGCTGAAATGAAAATATTTAGCATTAATCAGTAATCACGGTAGTGGTAATTAAACACAATTCTGTCTTCAAGTGACAGTTAAATGGATATGTGGCAAAAGCTATCTGTGACTTTCTTTGTATTAGCTTCTCTATGCCTCTTTAGGACAGCTCATATGAATGAAGAATTTACTTTTCTTAACTGTATATGATTTCAAATGAAAAGTGCAAGCTTCTTTGTTACGCAGCTGTGGGCTTGTCAGTCAGTTACTGTCAGATTTCTTTGGGAAGATAAAACGTGAGCACATTAAACTTCTAGTAAAGAGCAAATCTGGGTAATCGGTTTGGGTAAATCAGCAGAGCTCATTTGACTTCGGTTAAAAATCTTGCCGTCTAGGTCTGAATCTCAGCAATGCCCTTGTATTTACATATTTAAAAACTGGGAGTTGCAGCATCCTACCTTATCACGATAGTAGCATTTTTTCCCTGTTCAATGTAAAGCAGTGGAGAATTAGGTCCCAGCTTCCAGTCAAATTCGGAAAATGGGAACAGCAGTGGGAGACAGCTTTTAAATATATTACAAAGTAAAATAACTATAATGCACTCTTCATTTATTTTTCATCACCTTCCTTGTATGTGTGAATAGTCACACTGAAGCACAACTATATTTAATCCTTGTTTAAGTCAGCTTCTGTCAACATAAGCTGTAGAGCAAGGCCAAGGCAATAAAACCTCACCCAGGAGCAGAAGCAATTGTAGCATGAATTACATCAAGCCCCTGCCCTTCAGGGCACAAAATCAAGACCAGAGCTGCAGTGCCTGGGACGTGACCAGGGCCAGGGTTAGGGCAACCAAGCAGGGCATTCTTCAGTGGGCTTTCGGTTCATAAGGCAATGTCCTCTCCCAGCAGAAAGCCAGGTAACAAAGCAACCTCATACTCTTGTGAGGGCAAAACCCTGTGAATGACCAAGGGCACTGTGGACAGAAGGAAGCATGACCCAAATTTTGGCTTCAGTAAACTGAAATACCAACAGGGTGACCCTGGAGTTGTATTACTGCTGTTCCTACCACAGCAAAGACTCCAAGTGTCGGGAACTGTTGATCCATCTAGGTCTTTCTAACATTTTCCTCTTCATACACTGGCAAATGTAATAGAGATGTTATGAACTGAAAGTCGGTTAATTCTTGACCCAAATAAGTAAATGATAAATTATGTTGGTATGGAAGCAGTGTAATAGATTCTCAATCTGATGTAGAGCTGTTAGGAGATATATAAAGAATAATTGACTGTCTTAAATTTGTGACTTTGTTCTTCATGTTCTCCTACATGAAATAGCATGGAAAACAATAACCTGGTGAATGAAAAATTAACAAAAAGAAAATGTCATAGGTCTGAGAAAGATGTTTGAACTGCTGGTCTAATGCTGCTGCATTTATACAGAGCCTCTCACAAATCCTGACTGATGTCATTAAGTGACGTCATAGCGGAACATTATACAATGCTATTTTAAATGTTGCAAAGTCCCAAACTAGTAGTGCACTAGCTGAGAATAAAACCTCAGGACATCCAGGACATCCAGTCATTCTTTTCCACAGACTTCCTGTGGAAAAGATCCCTTCAGTTCTGTTTGTGACTCTTTCTATTCCTCTTCTCACAGTGAGGATAATGTTTTCCCTAGCCCACCATGAGCTGGTGAAAACACTACTTAGTGTATTACCATAGTTTTGAGGACACAGAATGGTGAATGTTATTATGCTAATATTACTTTGCATCATCTTACTCTCTTATTTTTCAGATAGGTGAGTTTGTCTATTGCAAGACTCTCCCAAAATGGTTAAAGGCAAGAAGGCCTCTGCGCCCTTATGCAATTCCACCATTGTTTCTGTAAAGGTCATTACATTAAATAGAAGCTGCAGTGATCTTTATGAAGGTAAGAGAACCTGCCTAAAAATTATAAAAGAGCAGCCGCACACATAGCCTTTGGTAACTCTGTCATTCAGTGAATAAGTTCCTTGACCTCTTGGGATTACTTCAGTATATTTTTACCTTGGAGTGAGGCTTGGTTTAAACCATAAAGTAGTTTTGTCAGCGTAGTTACTCAAAATGTAGAAAAATTGAGACACATATCCCAGTCAAAGAAGCAGGGCTACTGAAAACCTTCATAGTGATACACTTCTCTGTAAGGGACAAGGATGTCAGTTCTACTCAGCTGCTAAGGCTGCTGAAATTGTGGTTGTCCTCCCTCAAAATAGCCTAAGGCTTAATACCACTGGACTCCCCTATTCCTTGTTCATATGGCTCTCCAGCTAGACCAGGAGTCCGCAGGACTGGGTATCTCTGGTCTGCCTTGTGAGACTGCTGTGAAACCCAGGGCCCTGACCCATGGCTGCAGGCTTTTCAGGCTATGTCAAGTTCTGGCACAGCTTGCTGTTTCCATGCCTATGAATCTGGGAGCACTGAGGCCACCTGAAGACCTCCAGGACTCCAGACATGGATTGGTGCATATCTGTAGAGCCTTAAAATGTTTACAAGCAACTATTTGGGGATCAATGAATAATAATTTTTCAATTTAAATGTTGTTTTGTAAAGATAATTCTGCCCTGCTCAAGGGACAGTCAGTCAGACTGCCAGTGTTAGGAGCCTGAGTTGTCCCATGCTGGAGACACTGCCTAGAGCTCAGGTATGTCTGGAGCTTGTTTGCTTTCCCACATTGCTTTCCCAGATTCACCAGGTATTAAGGGGCAGGAAGATAGATACAAGTAGGCAGGACTAGGCCTCCTGAATCCCTTCTTGTCTGCCACATCTCCTGACATTTAGACTCTTGTTTACTGTTTTGTCAGCTTGTCTGCACTTTTTAGAGAAGATATGAAGACTACATCTCTATTTCCGCTGCAAGGGACACCAAATTTGGAAATCTTCTTCCAAAGAGAACACTGATATTGTTAGACTTCTGGAATTCCACGATATTGTTTACTGCCTCAGAAGGGTAACTACTTCATGCCTCAGTTTACCTCCAGTACAGGTCGTCTGCCTCTAAGATGGGTGCTAACGGGAGTTTGGAGGCATACTTCAAATGGTACAGAGCAGAGCTGCTACAGAACCAAGGGCTGGGAGCTTCAACATCTTCAGAGAAGTGTCTGTAGGTAGTAGATGCTCCCCAGTACCTGGATTTGAACTTGGCATGAGACCAGAGCTGCTGCTGATCATTTGACTTTAAGAGGCAAAAATGCTGTTGAGCTTCTAGTGACATGCCTAACCTCTAAGTTTGGAACAGCTGATTTCAGTACAACTAGAAAGCTGAATGAGGATTTCTCCACTTCCATCCAGGATGTGACACTTCACATGAGGATCTGTGAAGTAAAATACCAGAGAAGTCTATAGAAGTATGGAATTGGCCAGAAAGTGTAATTAAAACAGCTTGGCAGAGAAATGTTTCAAAAGAACATTTTTTGTGAACTTACAAATTCCAGTAAATACTCCTCAGGAAAATTGAATAAAATGAAAACTAGTTTTGAATAAGTTCCTTTCAGAATTCTGACATTTCACTTAGCACAGGATGTTTTTACTTTAACACTTTTGTTGTTTTCTAAACTTTAACTACTAGCAAACATTTTATGTTGCTACTGCCGTGTGCCATGATCTGATAAAAGAGCTGTATTTATTTCAAAAATAATGAATTGAGGTTGCTATTTCGTAATGGTTGAAATATTTTATCTGCTTTCTAGATCAGAGTATCTTCTGTTTGCATCATAATGAAAGCAGTAATAAAAATAGACAGCACTTCTATCTAGAAAAAGTACTTGTTCCAACGAGTAAGAAGTTACTGTTCTTACAGATTTTTAAAATGAAGGAGTATCTGTGCTTCTTCAGGAAACTTTTCCTGACTTCCTTTCAAATTAAACTGTAAAAACTTGTGCTGGAGCGTGTCCAGAGAAGGGCAATGAAGCTGGTGAAGGGCCTGAAGCACAAGTCTGATGGGGAGTGGCTGAGGGAGCTGGGGGTATTCAGTCTGGAGAAGAGGAGGCTGAGGGGAGACCTGATCGCTCTTTACAATGACTTGAAAGGAGGGTGTAGTGAAGTGGGGGTCAGTCTCTTCTCTCAAGTAACAAGCAATAGGACAAGAGGAAATGGCCTCAGGTTGTGCCAGGGGAGGTTTAGATTGGATATCAGGAAGAATTTCTTCACTGAAAGGGTTGTCAAGCATTGGAAGAGGCTGCCCAGGGAAGTGGTGGAGTCCCCATCCCTGGAGGTATTTGAAAGACGTGCAGATGTGGTGCTTAGGGACATGGTTTAGTGGTAGACTTGGCCATGCTAGGCTTACGGTTGGACTAGATGATCTTAAAGGTCCTTTCCAACCTAAATGATTCTATGATTTTATGATTCTATAACTGTAATGTTTTTCTAGCGCAACATAATGTCAATGAGAGAAAGGTTAAGAAGAATTTTGCACCAGTACAAATGCTGCATTTGCAGTTCATCTCAGCATTTCTGCAGGAGGCAGATAGGGGGGAGATGAAACGTCAATGTCTTTTCCTGATCAGAGGCATGTGAGCAAAGCCTTGCACTTTGACAACCTGCCTGTTGTTGTGCGAGACAGGGTGTGCTACACCTCCGACTTGAACTGTCCTGCCTGGACTTCCTCAACCCAACGGCGGGGTTGTGGAGGGCGGCGTTGTTTCCATTTATGAATGAGCACAACCTGATTGAGCATTGCATTTCTAGGTAAAAAAGCCTTTCTTCTAAGGCTGCTGCAGAGTGCAACACGCCAAGAGTTGCTTGCCCCATACTACTGGACTCTGAACACAGCCTGCTGCCCTATTAGAAAGAGAGCAAGAGGGCTGAACAGGGTAGGAAGGAGAGGGGGAGGATGGATTTCTGAACTAGCCCAAATTGGGCTAAGAGGCAAGTGTTACTGTTGTTTTGACGAAGGAGAAAGTAATTCTTGAAGCATCAGCTAGCTGAAATGCAAACCAAGCCTCTTGTATGATTCTGGGAAAGAGAATAATATTGCTAAGGAGAAACTTAGCTCTAAAGAGGTTCATGGCTTCTGACAATGACGGCTATCAGAGGATGATTAGGGGATCTTGTGCAGAGCTGAATATGAGACCCAGCTAAGCAGAAGAAGCACAGAACATGCTGATAAAGAAAATACGTGCAAGATTAAAAGTAAACACTGCTTTTTTTCTGAGAGATTTTTGTCAACTGCTGGGAGCGGCTCCCTATCTCTGCTGGAAGATATTTCAGTACGTTCTCAACCGCTTCATTTTCTTCCAGCAGGTTAGATTACTTGAGGGCATTTATTTGTCTTGGATATGATTATGCAATGCATTTTCTAGTGGCTAGAAACTAGAAGTAGTATCAAGATCACATTTAGTAACCAAGGAAAGAAGATGGCAAGGTTTGTAGGTATATCTTTCACTTGCAGAATTATCTCATGCAGATCAGCATAGAAGAATTATGGCAAAGTCTGGAGGGAAGCTTGTACCATTGCTGTCACAGGTCTGTGGTTACGTGGAAGATTTCAGCCTCAGCTGAAATCCACTAACTGTCACCACCATCCTCTCCACCATTACACAATACATCTTTTCTTCTGTTCAGACCAGCGTGACAAAGGTGCTTTTTGCAGAATTGTGTGTGCTATTTGTAGGTAAAGGACTTCTACAGTTTAATCTATTTATAGATAATACAGTTAATGTCACCTCGAAAACAAGGAGAAAAGTGATACAGACAGTAGCAGGTGTGACACTAATATAATATATTTAGCAACCTCATTCTTTTCTAACGTGCTGTTTATTAAATGTCATGGTTGCACACAATTACTCACTTTTTTTGCTCTGGCTTGTGCAGTTGTCTATTCCCTGTTTAATTTTGCAGACTTGTTAATAGTTACTTTCCTCAGGGAGCTTAACCCAGTCTACCCAAATGTCCATAGTCCTAGCTGCATTTAGTTGGGGTTTTTATATTGTTCCACCTCCATTTCCTGCACAGCTGTGCGTGCTTCTTGCAGACGAAAGCTCTGTACAGTCCTATCTATTTATTGATTACAAGTTTCAGACTGCTTGGGAACAGGAAGAAAAACAGCAAAGTCAGTGGCAGGTGGAACACTTTTGTCCAATTACAGTTGAAAAGTCTTTGTCATTAGTCCAGCTATACTCATCACATCTCTTTTTCTCTTAGAGCATCCTGGACTGACCTGCCAGTGTAGCTTCCTTGGAAAGTTACCCCATCCAAGGCTGTGTACTGAGCAAGATTGTCCAGACTTCATCCAGCATTGTGTGTTTCTCTGACCTATCTAACCACTGGTAAATATTGTTTGGTTTTTTTTTCTATGTTAAACACCCATCTCCTATATGTATGAAATCCAGAGCCGCAGATTCATTACTAAAATTGATCATGAGACCCATGAGAGAAAGCCCAAGTGGTTATTTCAGCAAACTGATCTCTTTCAGATGGCCCTCTCTGAGTAAGGGACTGTACACTTGGTCCTTATTTCTGTTTTGTCATAGACCAGAAACTTGCTATAAAACCCTTGTCCCAAAACTCATCTGTATATAACACTATACACATAAGTAATATAGGGAAAATGTTTATATCTAGAAGAATGATTATATCTTATAGATACCTGAAATGTGAGACAATAATGGTAGGCACTAGAAGGTACTACTAAAGATAAGCTTACAGTTACACAGTACTCACAGTTAAGGGTTGAATATTTTTTCTCTATTTTCCATTCTGTGTTTACATCCTAAAGACAGATAAAGGTGGCCATTTTTTCTTGTAACAGAAATATTTCTTTCTAAACTACAATGTGTGACATGGTAAGATGACATTTTAGACTTGGTCTACGTCAGAAAGATACTGAAAGAACACTTAAGACAACAGCAAGGAGAGATTGTGTTAAAAGCAGCTAACTTCTTTCTGATAAGTAACAAGGAGAGGAGCTCCTGCCAGCTTGTCACTACAAGAAACAAACCCTTTGATCTTAAACAGTTTTCAACATCTGTGTTTCAGCGGTGGCTGACAGAGAGCAAATCTGGTTTTTATCGTCCTCATGCAGGCTGCTGTAACGTTACTGTGGCTAACCTCTGATTGTGCCAAGGACAGGACATTCCGGTAACCTCAGGACAGGGAAATATGACAGGGAAAGTCAAGCAACAGGATACTATAAATAGGGAGAGGGAGGACAAATTAGCTGAAGAAAACTTTTAGAAGAAAAGTAATTCTTTTTCATTTTGTGTTGTCTTTTGTATGCTCAGAAAGTTTGGTTTTTTAGTGAAGCTGTGTCCAAACAAAGAAGGATTATTTTTCTCCTCCATGCTGTTTCCAAGAAAAGACCCATAAGAATTTTCTGACATACATATACATTAAAATTATTGGCATGGCCTCTTGGAGTACAGAAGCCTGTTCCACATTTACTGATGGCGAAATGGAAGTGCAGTAAGTTGTAGGCTGAAATTTTCAAAACTTCTCTTGAGTTGAGGAACAAACATTCACTTGCTAAACATCAGTGATGAATGTTTGCAGCTTAATGACTCAGTTTGTGGTTGCATGTGTTCTGCACTTTTGCTGATATGGCCCAGAGTCAGGCAGAGGGTCTTTTCCCCTTGACATGAACTTCATTTCAGAAGACTCAAGTCATGGCAGAAAGATTTTATGTCCATTATCAAATCACTGATATGTGTGGGAGGACAATGCATAAATTGCCGAGTGTGAAAACCCTTTAATGATGCAACATGACTAGGAAACCTATGAACCTGCAAGTAGCAAATTCATGTGACAAGCAAAGTTGGCCAAATCTTAGAAATACAGATATGTTTTATTCAGACTGGGAAAGACATCATTTTCTGATGTTCCCTGTAAGCTGGAATTGCTGTTGAAAAGAGTCTGCAAATACCAACACATGGGATTTTTGAAATGAACTATGGTCCCTGGCAGCTGCTGGCTGAAATTGGTATGGTGCTCATCGGGCTCAGTGCTGCCCACCTCCTGCACAGCAGCTGTGACTTTCATAATTGTCTTAATTTTGCTCAGTGTCTACTCCATTCCCAGGTCTGGGTCGCCGGGATGGGTCTGCCCTCTGGGTTGCCCTGTGGTTTCAGAGTTTCTAGGCCCCTGAGCCAGCTGGCTGCCTTGCTTGCAGGGGCTGGATGCCTGGTGGTCCCCTGGAATCCGGCTCCACGATTCATCACAGATGCTGATCCTGGTGCTGATACCAGCCTGCTCTGATGAAGCCATGTCTTGGAGAGTTCACAACCAGCTTTGACTGGTACGATGATTAATCGATACTCCCGGAGACACTGATGCACAGACACATCATTATCTTTAGTTCCCTTGCTGTATAATTACCAGACATAATTCAATATTTCTCTCATGAACAAAGCATTTACCAGTTATGCTCCACCTGCCCCTTTGGCAGCGTCCACAACACAGAATTGCTGAGCAGGCCTGCCAGACCCTTCCAGCCTTCCTCCTCAAGCCCTGGCACACAGTTGCAAGGCAGAAGCGATCTAATGCCCATTACTCAATTTTCTTCACACAGTTCATCCTTATGTCAGCTTATCCTTTCCCCATATCCGCATCTCTGTCCTTGGCCACCTGTGCTCGTTGCCTTCTGTCCCTTCAGTCAGATAGCACAACTTCATTTCCCACTGCTGCATATGCTCACTTTTCTTCTCATCTCATTATCCCCTCTTTCGGTTTACTGAGCTTTCCCCTGCCTTCAAACCCCTTTTTCCATATTGTCTGTCATTAGGGAGCCACAGTTTCCTCTTCCCCTTCCTCCTTCGGAACCTGCCAGCAACAGTCTT
This sequence comes from Cariama cristata, assembly GCF_000690535.1. Taxonomy (NCBI): domain Eukaryota; kingdom Metazoa; phylum Chordata; class Aves; order Cariamiformes; family Cariamidae; genus Cariama; species Cariama cristata. Next base: position 19,827 of record NW_009625998.1, on the reverse strand, counting down.
TTCATGTCCTATCCCTTCCTCTCCTGCTTTTCAATAAATCACTCTCTTTTGCCTTTTTCCCAGTTCTCTTCCTATTAAATGCTGTCTCAATATATCTTACCTCCTCTCTCACCATTTGTCCTGAAGCCACGACAAAGTCAGCTTTCTCTTTGTCTTGCCTCATTCATCTCCTTTCCACTCAATAACCACAGCTCTTCTTCCTCTGGGATTTGTTCCACCCAATTTGTCTTATTTCTTAAAGCTTATTTGATTCAGCTATGTGTATGTTTATGTGAGCACCTAAATCTAATAACCCATTTTTGAACCCATTGGTAAGCTGAAACCTCAGTGATAACGGAGTGAAGTTCTTCAAAATACCAACTTCCTGCAGTTCTCATGAAGATTGATGACTGGGTGAAGAAGAAAGATCTGCAGTTGCCTTTCCTGCTGGAAAGGCTGCAGCATGTCCACTCTTCAGTGAATGAACAATTAATAATTATTATTAATTAAACATTAATTGAAAAAAAATTAAAAAAAAGGAAAAACTTTGGTCACAGAACTGCTTGTTTTTCAGTCTTTCACATGACCTAATACTCAGCGTTTCATTATTTAATTTTGAGGCCTGTCTTTTTTTTTTTTTTTTATTTCAAATTTATCTTGGTTCACTTCCTTAATCAAAATGTCTTATACAAATTTTTAGTCATTCATGTTTCTGGTTTGACCTCAATTTGTAAACCCATTCTTTCTGCATCTTGACTTCACCCTCTTCAAGGTACCGCTCTTTATGTCTCCAAGTTCTCCTTTATACAATGTCTTCTCCCTTAATGTTTCTGTTTCTTCCTTTTCTCTTGTTTTCTCTCTGTGCACTCTTCTTATGAATGTCAGTTCTTTAGTTTTGTAGCTGCTGGTGACTGCCATTGCCCCTGAGCACTCTCCTTATAATCTGGCCCTCTGTAATTGAGAAAATTGCCTTTTAAATGCAGAACTAGGGGAAAAAAAAAAAAAAAAAAGAAAAAAAGACTCAATTTTTCTAGAAGGGAAGGGAAGAATATACTATCTTTCTGAAACTTCATAAAATTAATTCACAGCCAGAGTGAAAATTTGGCTGTCCTTTTATCAGCCTTGATAAATTTTCATATAAATGTTCACATTTCTGTCGCATACAGAAGAAATATTTCTCTTTTTACAGGTTGAGAGGCAAATTTATTTCTGAGCCATGTAAAGTTATTCTGCACGAGAGTTCATGCAATGAAAAGGCTGTATGGTTTATAAGCCATACAAATCTTATTTTGCTTATTTTATTCTCAATGACCTTTCATTAGTAGCTAGTATTTGAAAAAATTAGCAGGCAATGATGTTGGGACCTTCTGAATAGAAGAATATCAACACTTGGCATGGAAATACTTCTAGTAAAAAATAACAAGAACAGAAACGAAAAAAAAGAGCAGGATAAATTGTTCTTTCACCCTAGACTTTCAGCTGAATTGTTTCAGAAATACCAACAATGAGTTAAAGACAGCATTTCAGAAATAAGATCCTAAATCACATACTTGCAGAGGGAATTTCTTATATTCCTAAATAAAAAATATGACTGATGCAAGAAATCAAGGATAGAAGTCTGTTATAATTGAGTGACAGATAATGAGAGGCAGCAGAGAAGAAAAGTGCTCTCTAGCGGGTCTCATTATGAGGGATGCTCCTCATTTTCAACCCAGGAGCATACAGAGCTATCTCTACAGCAGAGTTTTCAATCATGGTATTTCATAAAATCCCAGAGACCACACACAACTGCCTGCATAGGAGTGATATTAAGATCCTGTACTAAGGGAGAATTTGATTTTGCCCTGAGCAATTTCTGCAGAAAATTTTGTTAATAATTTTCAGCCTGTGAAGAATTACAGGTATAGCACTACAACAGACAGCTTCATTTCCACAACCGGTAACAGCTCCTGAGTGACAGTAGGTATAGCTCCCAGTTTCAGACCTAAATCGAGCAAAAAGAAATCAAGCAAATAGGAGGAAGGAAATTGCAACTTTCCTCGTGTACCATCAGATCAGATCATGACTCTTACGCTAAGAGATAAATGGGCACATCATATTTGACAGGCAAGAACCTCAGTTCTGACCAACAGGTGGAGAGTTTTGAAATATTATTTTTGTTACTTGGATTTTAGTCTTTATGTCATGCCTAAGTTAGAACAAGAAAGCTTCTCAAAACTGTTATTTAATATATGTGTCAAAGCCTATTATGCAGATAGCAGTTTATGCTTTAAATTTGTAATAGCTGCCTGTCTTGTCGTGTACCACTGTTCATGTAATTGCCATCAAACTTTAGTGGTTTTGTCGAATAGTTATTTGCTGTTAAGTTGCAATCTGCTGCTTATGCGTTGCTTGTAGGGAACTACGAAATTACCAGTCTATGATAAAATAGCTTATGGAAGTGGATTGCAGTTGAGGCTAATAGTAATGGTAATATAATTGCAGTGAAGCCTACAGAGCTTCATCAGGTCACTATTTTTCTAGAGACTGTACAGACAAGTAGTTAAAAAGTGCCTATGCCAGTTACAAGAAACATTAACTATATGGAACATGCAGGAGAAATGGAAAGCAATTACGGGTACATTTAAACATAGGTTAAAAAATAAAAAAAAAGGTCTACCTATTTTGTCAATGCCAAATAAGAACGTTTCAAGTGAAATCCACCAGACATCGGAGACAGCCCCTGAATCAACTACTGGGAGAAAAGTGTAAATTGCTTCATATCATCTCAACAGCATTGATTTTGTACCTCAGTTATCACAATGATGATTCTTTCCTCCAGACCATTTTAGAGAAAACACTTTAGAAGCACACTTGCCCTATTACCTTAAATTTTTAGGTCTCCCCAAAACCTCCCTTGCCTCCGAATTAAATGACAAACCTTCCCTCACTTGATTTATGTTGCTTTTCTCCAGTTGTCTGTTTGTTGTTGATTCCAATTTGCTAGCATTTCTTTTTAAATATGTGGGATTTTATTCAATAAAAGATCTCCAGGAAATCAAGTGAAGTGTGACCACTTAGGTGGAATATTTTCCCCCAGATCTTCGGTAGCAGAAAATAAAAGCAGTGTAAAACTCTGCCATTATCTCATTAAAATCTGTTTCTGCTTTCAGCTTATAACCTCACTAAATTAGCATTAGAGGAACAGACCTTTATGTTAAATTCATTGCAGAGTTGTGCCAGCAGGACTAGTTGCATTTTAGTGGTCCCTCATTGCCTGTTTGCACAAAATTATAGCAAAACCCTGAACAGTAAATTAAAATGGAACACAACCTTTTTATGGTGAACTTAGAGCAGTTGAAAGCTTAAGCTTCTGTAGAACTCCATTATTATTGCATAAAGCATGTTTTCCAGATTTAAAATTCTGAATGATTGATTAATTAAAAACACTTGCAGTAATTAACATGCATGCTAGAGGAAGCCAGAAATTATTTATACAAAATTGCTCATGGTTTATTTTAGTGTACATACAAGAAAACTTGATATAGTGACTCTCTTCCAGGACTTTCGACTCTACGAACTAACACTGTCTGGGTGCTTGATTTTACATTTTTCCCTGCAGGAGGTTTTTCTCTTACAGGTAGCTCTGTCTCTTCAGGTACAGTTCTGCCATGTATGCATTTCATCTCTCCTGTTCGTGACCCAGCAGTTTGTGACCACATTCTCCTCTTGCTTACTACCTCTATCTTTTTTTGGCAACGAGCCCTTCTTTGTCTTCTTCAGACGTATTAATGTATTAACATAAAATAATACATTAAGACACCGTAGGAAACATAGTCTTTGTCTGATAACTATTGCTGCAAACTACAGTGTAGCCCAGGGTGTTGAAAGATGTTGCCAAATATGGTGAATTCAATGAATTGAAGCCACAGCGTTTTGCCCTCATCTCTTTGCACGCCATGTGCTTCTTTCACAACAAGGGCTCTCGGGGCCATAATCCTACAAAGGGCCATCATAAGACGAAGGGTCTATACATAACTTAGGACTACAAATTGCTAAAAGGACATATAAAAAACCCCCAGTTTTAGAGCAGTGCATCCCTGTCAGCTCCTGTTTTACCTGACAGTCTGAGCAAGAACAAGGGTTACCTAAGCCCATTTAAACCATAAAGATACAGTGCTGGTTTGCACAGTCTTTTAACAAAACCTGCTCTGTAAAACTGATTTGACAGCTAACCTGCAAACGGACACTGACTGGAAGGTAAAATTACTAAAATGGTTTTATTTTTTTCATAATTATAAATCAGATTATGGTCCATATCAGCTTGTACCAGAGAAAGGGCAAAGATTTTAATTCATAGTTTGTTTCCTTCTTTCTTGTGTCTGGATGGTTCAGGAACATAGGATTGTATGGGGACCAGGCAGACCACTGAACCTGCTTCAGTATCATCATGCCGTCTCTCTGTGTAGACTCCATTTTGAGGTGAGTAGTTGATTTTGATGATACCTGCAAGAGACACCGTAGAGTCTGTGGGAGATCTGCTTATTCAGAGTGCATGTGTGTCCCAGCACACATGCTGAGTGGAAATTGTCCATCTCATAAAACTGGAAGAAGGCAGATCCTGAGTCTGCAGCTCCCCTGGAAACTCACCCAGAGTTGCAGAGGCAAGTTCACCCATAAAGGCTGACTTTGTGGATCTGGTCTTTTTACCTATTCCTAGTGTGGTGCTGTCGCTAGATGTTCTTGTTATTCTTCTCCCAATTCAGTGTGGTGCCGTCATTAGGTGTTGTTATTTTTCTCCCCCATATTACTAACCAAGGAACCACTGTGTTTATGCATGGATATGCTACTGTGGAAAAGACAAGCTCGATGACTTTTAAAGATGCGTGCGTTCTTCCAGTTAAACCCAGCACAGCCCTCTGAACTTTACAATTAATAGTTGCATATGTATTTCCAAGAAAAATGTTTCTTCTTTATATGTAGAATTTCCTCTTAAAATTACCTCTGCCCGGTGCCTCATATAGGCAACTGCAATCTTTTCCGTGCATGAAGATGGAAATACTATGTGACCAAAGATGATTTTTAGGAAATAGAAAGTCTTCAGCAGTTGGAAAGGAGATACCATGATGTTTCTCGCAATGTCTGTCATTTACTTATAACTTTGGAAAGGTCCAAGTTGTCAGGCTTGATAAGATACTGTGACATTAGTTTTTTTCTGCATGTGGAAATAGACCATAATAGTTATTGTAAGCTGACTAGCACGCTTTGAATTTATCTCCTGCTTTATTGTGCACTGATTACCCCTTCTAGACAAGCCCATTAGTCTTCGTTAGCGTGTTTATGGCTTCCCCAGAACACTCTGCAGTGGGACCTGTGATGATGGAGTCACCTCACTTTACAAGTGAAGCAATTTGAAAAATCAGTCCCAGTGCATTTTAAAAAAAACCAAATCAAATCAAAACTTCCCTAGAATACTTATCCCTCCTCACTCTTTTCTCCTGGCAGTGCATGAAGATGATTTTATACTACATCATCATGTAAATTTTTGTCAGAGTTTGTGTGATTGCATAACTCAGTCATGAATAACATAACCAAGATAAACTGATAAACTCAAGGTGATGACACCTTTTAACACTGAACTGTGATGTATTCTGTGTATCATATAAAGTATGATCACATAAAGTATGATTAACTCTTTGGGGTCATGTAGAAATCAGTTAGCCTGGCTGTAAAGGTGTAAGATTACTAGGCTAGGTATTTGCTGCTATTTCAAATTGGCAATTAAAGGTAATTTATTTGATTAAAAAAATAGCGTTTCCAAGTTTTGCCATGCTGTGATTGTGAGGGCTGATTTAGCAACAAATTGAAAAACAGTTTTATTTGATAGTGTGCTGCTCTAGAATAGGCAAGGAGAGATAGTTGAGCTTAATATGACACAGAGTGGAGGAGGTAAGGCGTCATTTACTCTGAAATGCATCACTAATGTTTTTCTTTCACCTAAGAACCTGCATTGGGTGTACTGGGTCAGACAAAAAGCCCAGCTAGGCCAGTGCTGCACGTCCAGCGCTGGCCATCCAGAGATGCCTAGGGAGGAATAAGAACAAAGCAAGCAGAAGTGATACTTCCCCCTAATACACTCCTGCACTCCGACTGTTTTCAGCTCTGGCGTTCCTTGGGCTGGACGTGGTTTTGAGGTGTTTAGTAACCCTTAGAAGACCTCTCCTTGAGCTCACGTGAGCTTTATTATCTACAATGTCTTTGTGTCAAGAAGCTGCACAGGTCCACCACCTGTCACATGAAAAACCACCTTTCTTGTTTGCTTTGAACCTGGCTGCTGCCAGCTGCTTCTCTTTTCCAGACCTAAGAGTTCTACCCAACTTAAATCATCTTCCGAATGCAAATCTTTCCTTTCACCTTTCAACATGAGTGCTAAATCAGACCCTTTTGCCCTTTGATAACTGAAAGTATTTAGTAGCTTTTCAAACAGTTAACTCCATAATTTCTATTGCATGGAAACATTTAATTTCTGGATATTCTTGTATATTCCGGCATAGCTGTCTGTCAGATTCTGGACTGGTGTAAACCTGTGAGTTTGCTGATTTCAAAGAGGCTCTGTCTGTTTAGACCAAACGAAGCTGTGATCCAGGATTTGTCTTTTTGTGTATTGCTGGTGACAGAAATTTAATAGGTGTTTGAAGATTTTTACAACCTTTGTAGCCTACCTTAAAAATAATCAATGATTTAAATGTTCAAAATAATCTCTCCACAGAATTAAATGATAAAGAGCAGTTTGAAAAAGCAAGTAGAGCTGGGGTTTCTCCTTTTTGAATTTAGGCCTACTTCCCAGTTGAATTTGGTGCCATATTACTACTTTGGTGAGAACTGAGATTATGAAAACAGTATATGCCCTAGAAATGCCTTATATAGCTTATTCCGTGGATGGTATGGGAACAGTGAATATTTCAATAGCGAATACTTCACTGCGAGTATGACAGCAATGGCTAGGGTGGACAAGTAACCTTTATGAATGAAAAGCCCTTTAAATTGTGCACATTTAGGAGGAACATTCAGTAGCATTCAAAGTAAATGTGAACTTTTATGAACTGAAACAAAGAAAGATTGTAAAATAAGCAAAGTGAGACTAACTAAATGCTTTATACAAGGAGTCTGGGGAAGAAACAGGAAAAGGTGTAGGCGCAGCCTGCCTTTTTAACTACCATGTTAAAAATCCACATGCAAATTGTTTATGCAGAAGTCGAAACCAAACCAAGCAAACTACCTCAGAGCTGGGCAGCATTCCACCCACTCAAGACTTGTTACATCATGCCTTAAAACTGCCAGCGAGAGCTTTGGGGAATATTAGCATTGCAATGTTGCAATAATCCAAGCACCAGCTAATGAACCAACACATGAAGCTGGGCTTACTTTGGTTTGCTGAGTTGGTCACACTCTGACTGCATGTGTTCAGTATATAAATGTTAACTCTGATCTACACATGTGGACTTTTTCACCAGTTTGATGAGTCATCCGAGGCAATCATGCAATAAAGAGTTTGTTTGCAAATTCTGAGCAAGATAGCTTTTAACAGGAAGCAAGTCACACAGCTGACTTTTATGTTCAGACCTGCCGCACGACAAACTATATTTCACATTTGAGATATTAAACAACTCCATCATTCCTAGTTACCTCTTGAGTCAAATTTTGTGCCTTTATGGGAGTGGATTTTAGCTTCTTTTTGGCGTAGTAAACTCTAGGCAGAAGGTGGCAGCCTGAAGACTTTGCTGACATACTGTAGTTTCCTCTCCTTCAGAGATCCAGAGGTCCAGTTTCAACCAGCTGATTTTGTTAAAGCAATGAAATTAAAGGTTGATCAGGGATATAGACTCTCATACTTCACTAATTAAATGCCTTTAATTACTGAAAATTCAACGGAGACACTTGCTGTGGGAGGCAGGTTATTTGGTAACTGCTAGTTGCAGAACCTTCTTAGGCTTTTCTGTAAAGTATCTCGTGTACAATTCCTGTGCTCCTTAGAAATATGAAATATATTTCTGTGTTGCAGAAGCAGAACAAGTTTTAGGCATTGGAACAGGCTCCCCAGGGAGGTGGCGCTCCAAGACATGGTTTAGTGGGTTTAGCAGGCATGGTGGCATTGGGTATATGGTTGGACTTGGTGATCTTTGAGGTCTCTTCCAACCATAATGATTCTCTGATTTTATGATTTTAAGTATGTTTCTTTACAATAGCTCCATTAGTCTCAGCTGACAGGGAATCGTGGAGGCTTCAGCGGTTTTCAGGAGACACAAGGAATGCTGAGAGGCCACGGCAGAGCACTGGATGCTGGATGACATGATTCCAGAAGAGTTGCACTCCTGTGCTATTTCATAGGGTCAGCTTTGGACATCGATGCCTACACTGATGTCCACTAGTTACTTAAACAACCAGCTGATTTATCAAATAATATTATTTTTGTACCAGTTTCCCTCAATTCTGCATGGGCACGGGGTGCAAAACTTTTCTAAACTATTTGTCACTCACACCCCTCAGTGTGGATTCTGGGCCGTATCTTCCATTCGATGTCAAGGAATAGGATCAATTCTTTACAAAATCAGTGCCGACAGAAAACCATTAGCGGGAAGTAAGTTGAGCAGCCTCCTGCAATGAACCACCTCCTGTGCTAGCCGATCTTTTAATTTGTGAGGCCTTATTTTAAATCGCGCATGGTGTGCCAGGTGAAAACCACTGCATGGAACTCAGCGCCATTCGCACTTCTATGAACACTGCGATTATACTTACGTTGTTCTGTGTCCGCATTTCTGCCATTTTCCTTAAGAAAGCTGGTAGCCAGGGAGTTTTCCCTTGGTGTGCACACAGCAGCATTTTGGGAAGCGTAGCCTTGTATTCTTTTTCAACTTCTAAACCGACTCAGTAGTACCTGAGGTCTATTACACAATGCCATCTGTGTAACAGCTAATATTTTCAACTGTTCGCCCTGCAGGATCCCAGAGCATTTTCCAAAATAATATACAAGTGTCATTTGCTGAGCACTGTATGAGGCTTATTAAATAAGTAACATCTGAATCTTACAGCTGAGTAAATATTCCACCCATTCAATAAAATCTAAAGTCTCAACCTACATAGGGTGGGTCTCAGTCAGAGTTGAAGAGCGTTGGCATTACCAGAGAATATAAAATCTACTGAAATGAAATGTGAACCAAAAGGTCTGTTAACAGCCAGAAAGAGCCCCCAGGAATAGGTTGCGTGATGAAATCTTATGATAAAAAAGCATCTCACCTGCATTTACTGAAGGTTGAGACTTTAAAACAAAAAACTTCAATGCAATTAACACCCCTCCAAGATACCAATAAAAGAACAAGTTTGTCGTGCCAACAGAGAAATAAAACTTTGCAATAACTTATGACAAAAACCCAGTGTCCAATCTTATTTAAAAAGAAACTATAGTGTCAGTACTTGTTACATCCCATTGCCATCCTCTGCAAGCCACCATCTAACGATCTAAGAGCTCTTTTGCAAATGACGGCTCGCTGCCTTTGAGATAGCTGTTATTTCACCATTCTGCAGAGGAGATCAGGAAAGGTGACGAGGAACGACTAACAAAGCCAATCAAAGTTCACACAACAAATCAACAGCAGAGCTGACGATAGGAGAAACATCTTCATTCCAGTTCATCTACTGTGGCTGCATCCATCTACATTTGTAAGGTATATCTAACACCGAGTTTATCCTGCCAGGTTAATACATATAAAACGTGTCAGGTTTTGTGCGGCTGCCCTGCCAGAGGTACGGGTTAATCCAGCACAGCTACACTTACATAGCATAGCATTGTGCACTTGTTCTTCAGATGAATGAAGTTGAATTTTACCATTTGCACAAAATTTCAATAGTAGTCAAAAATGAGCTTAGAATCTGGACAGAATAAGTTGGAGAAGAGTGGATTGGGAAAAAATATCATCAGGACAGGAAATCCAGCTCAGTTTTACAGTGCTGGTGAAGCTGATAGGCATTCCAGCCGAAGGGAGCAGCTGGTCTTACCAAAAGACAGATTGCATGATTATCCCACTAACCTAGCAAAAGCCACTTCACATGTTTATCTTGCAGCCACTGCACATATTTCTCTTTGTTGTAGGAGGAGACTTTGACATTTAGAGTAACAAAATAGCTTGAAGGTTTCTCTCCATTAGCCACCGATAATAATTTCTGGCAACAGTAGCTATTTGGTTCATGTCAGTGGACATTTTGAAACATTTAAAACTATTACAGTAGAGATTTAAAATGTTCTTTTACATGTGCATGTTCTGATTAAGAATATTTAGAAAGTTGCCTGTTTGTGATAACAGCCCTACCATTTCAAGAGGTGAAATGGTCAAAGGTTTTGTACATACTGTTATAGTTGTATTGATGTCGAGAGGGTGAGGTATGGCTGGCTGCCACACCGAACTCAGAGGAAGTTATTGGCAGATGAGACATGACCTGCATCATCTGGGTGGGAACCGAAGCTGCTCGCTCTTCCTGGGCGTGCAAAATATAACGTCAGTCCAACGGGTACGTGCATTTCTTTCCAAGAGGTGCTGTCGGTCACCTTCTAGGACTCTGTCTCTAGAAAATACTCCTTACTTGTTTAGGCCTCCAAATCTTTTTTGGGTTTTGACTGATTGATATGTCTGCAGTATGTAGAAATACATGTATATGTACTTCATAACCATGCAATTTATTATTGAATTCTTCAATTGCATTATTTTATTTGTGTAAAATTTTGTATTACGCAAGTGTGAAAGAATAAAAAAATAAAGCTTATAATAATTATTACAGGTTTGAAGCCATGCTGGATAGTGACTGTCCTTCATGCAGTAGCTATAGAGGAATCCTGGAATGATTAAAACCTGCTATATAAACCCTGCTGCTCCAAGATCTGTGTTGCCATTAACATGCTTTTGACTTCCCAGTGGTTAAGCTGTATCTACATTTGTCAGTTTTCACCAGTTCCCTCTCGTGGCACTTCTGTTTCTGTTATCACACATGAACTTGGCTGTAGGATCAACAGGAAACAGAAACATCAAAAGGAAATAATAATTTGTTTTAAAATATGTTTGTAAAAGATTATGTAAACTTTTCATCCTTGATGTCTCCAATGACAGAGGAGCTAAGCTGTCTTCAACCCTTCCCTGGAGGCAACTCTTAAGAGTTCAAACAAACAGCAAGTCTCATTTGAACATGATATAAATATATACCATATAGACTGTGTAAGATTGCTTTGCTGCACTAACCATGATAGAGGGTGGTGTAAAACATGTTGCCACCTATCAGCTGTTCTGTGGCCACCCTGCAAAGGTAAATCCAGTTAGGTGAAATTGGTAAAGAATTTTGGTTTATCTTTGCTAATGTAAGGCTAGATTATATATGTGTTTCTAGTTCAGTCTATCCACCGCCTGCAGTATACATGGGAAGGGAAGAGCACAAAAGGAAGCTCACCCATTTGAGTCGTTATGAGATAGGAATCCTCACCTACATACTTCATGCTTTGGGACATAACTCTCAAATTACTAAAGCACTTCTCCCTAGATTTCCTGTGCAAGTGAAAATTTAGTGCTACCGTTCAGATAAGGTGAATTTTAATCTCACACATGCACCAGCTTCATATCCAAATTTTACCTCAGAGTTGAAAAAAGCTTGCATAGAGTAGATAGCTTATTGGTAGTACAAATGAAACACTACGACAGTAGTCAAACACAGCTTTGCTTAGAAAGCAAAAGTGGGTCTTTTAGCCCTCTTTCAGCAATGGCCAAAGCAGTAACTGCCCTTGGTAGTAACCAGGTCCAAAAACAGACAGTGCTCTGCTGCTTTTTTGTGTTGCTAAAAGGCATCACAGAAAGTCAGCTTAATCTGGCATAACTGGCAGAAGGGAAAGCTGCCTTAAACAATGGTTAAATACTTCATCTAAGAATGATCAGACTTTTAAAAACCAGTAAATATACATTACCGATGTAAAAAAAAAAATCTGGCTGATGGTCGGAGCTGCTGTGAAGTCATCACTTGAATATTGATTCAAGAAAGGGGAAAGGTTAGCGATGAAGTGTCAATCCCTCCTATTAAGCAACATAACATTTTCCAAAATTACTAGAGAAGTCTGAATAATTTGGCTTTTCTAATTATTTTGAATCTTATCTTCCTTTTTTAGGGTTAGAAGTAATTGATTATCAAAAGAATGCAGAGAAAATGAAGAAATGAGACAGCCAGTTCCGAAATCTGGTAACAGCGCAGTGACTGTGCGCGTTACTGCCAAAAGCTGTGTTCCTCCCCACTAGCTGACAGTTTCCTGGTTACATTGGGACACCGAGGGAGCTGCCACCAAGCCGGAATGCTGGCTGTTAGAAGCAAAACCTTGAACAACCTTGGCATTTGGCGGAGAACCAACACAGAGGGGCATACCAGAGCAGCGTGCTCACAACAGCCCTTCGTTCCCAGCAAAGAGCCTGGTATGTTTTGAACCAGTTGGAGTTTTTTTCCAGGGATAATGGAGTTTAATAAGTAAGAAAGAAAGTCCTTGAGTACATCTATCATTGAAGCAAGACCCATTTCCAGAGCTGCAAGTAGATGTTTTACCTCAGTTGTAGGAGAAGGGCTTGTTCTAGTTCCTGCTGGTGGAAGTGAAGGCTGTATTGCTTTTCTGGTAGATACTTTATGACTGCAGGGAGGTTATTTTATTTTATGAGATACAAAGTCATGTTTTGTACTTGTTTGTTAGCCGCAGTCTTTGCTTTGTGCCCATGCTGCTAGAAACAGGAATGAAATTCAACTGAAGGCCCTGCATTTAACTTTTAAATTTCCAGGTAGGATACAGTAACTGGTTTATCTGGCACTTGCTAGGAGGTAGATCCTTTTTCTTACTGTACTTGCTAATGGAAGGAAAAACTGGTCATTCAAGTTACATGTAGGACATGTGATTTGAGAATGGGCTGATAAGTAAATGGTACTGATAAATCGATTTTGCTTGCTTATTAGCTGTTTTTCCCTTTGTGCCAAATACTGATAGACAACAATAACAATGAACTATTTCAATTGTAGCTACTGATGTAATAATAAATTCACAGAAGTGAGTCAAAAGCAAACTAAAATAATTAAGCTTAATGAAAGCTTAATTGAAAAAATGTGTTTGTCTTGTCTGGTTTTGGTTTGCAGAAGTATTTATGTCCAGAACTCAGCAGAGTTTCATGTGACATGCCAGGCTGGTGCTACAGACTGTCCTTCTCTGGCAGACCTTTTATTAACTGATCATCCTTTGAAAGTGTGTGCATAAACCATTTGCAAAGGCAATGCTGAGAAAGAGGACAGCTGGGGTCATTATTTGAAAAGGCGATAGTATTTTCCCTATAAGCCACAGATAAAGTGTTCCACATTTCTATTTCAGGCTGTAAACCAGACCAGGCTGTTCTTAAGTGTAAGTTTACCTTCACAGGAAATCCATTGTTTGGAAAGCTAATGGTGCCACCACACCCTCTGCGCACACAGATGGGGCTCTCCCGTAAGTTCTTGTTCTCCAATGGACATCAATACCTAGAAATTATCTGATAATGCTATTGTTAAAGTTCCAGTGTTGAAAATCCTACAAGAAATGATAAATTTATTTACACAAATTTATTGGGGTAGGGAACTTGATCTGAGCGAGGAAGGAAATCAGCAAGTAGGAATGATCATGTCCAGTCCAATGCAAAGATAAATCATCAGTGTGGAATAAATTACTGGAAGTTATTAAGAATCGTAAATCCAAGGGCCAAGTTCTTCTTAAAGGAAAAGAGTGACCTGGTATACAAAAATACTGGCAATCCAGTACCTTTATTTATTTGCCTGTGGGTGTATACAAACAAAAAACTACTCTGAAGAAACATTGTTGCACAGCCAAGCATTCAATAGTAATCTCCACTTTCCCCTTCCCTCTTGTGGTCGAAATAGGAGCTGAGTAAAGCTAGGAATTTTTAATGTAAAAATGTGTTGATGATGAACAAGCACATCTCCTTCATAGAGGGAAATAGTGTCCAGAAGTGAGAATTAATACAGCTTTAACGTACTCTGCAAATAATGTAGATACCAGAACTCTCTTGAGTGTCATGCATTCAGTTATTATAAAGTAAATCTCAGCGAGGAAACCTTGAAATATTGTAGCAATTAACATTTTAGTAATACCACATTAACATATTTAGATACTTGTAATCTCTACTCAGCTCTAGAAATGCTGTTTTCCCCAGTCTTTACAGTGGCAAAATGATGAATTTGTCTGTCTGTAAGGATGTTAGCTTTTCCAGGAGTAGAGAGATGCATGGAGACAATCTGAAACATGAGAAAGAAGACATCCTTCTTTTAGTCTCCATATACATCTAGACCAGAAATTCAGTTTCGGATTAAATCTTACTGAAACAGTAGGTCCTATGCAATACATTTAGCATCTTTGGGAAATTCGGTTGGAAAACCACAGTTGCAAAACTCAATTTGTTTATATGACAGTTCTGAGGGTGTGAAAAATCTGATTCTTAAAGTCATATACTCCCCTCGCGCCTTATACAAATAGCCTGGTTAAATACAAGTAGATTTTTAGAGGAAAAACTAAAGGCACACCCTGACAAATTTGAAACTCTTACTCTAAAACTTAAGGTACCTGAAAGAAAAGGGACGGAGCTTTGAAAATGCTGGTCTAAATGGCTGACAGTTTATGAAATCAAGTATTTCTGTTACAAGCAACTGAAATGGGATCTTGAAGTGGGAAGTGCTGGGCCGACTTCAGGTGGCAGTGTCCAGACTGCAGCTAGCCCAGCTTGGAATGCAAGTTGCATTGTTGGATTTTAATCCTGAAGCAGCTTTTACTGTTTATAATTTTGGATGATCCAAAACACAGTTTTTGAATAATTTGTATTTTACTTACTCATCTGCAGGGACAAATTATTCTGTTTACATAGTTGTACTACTATGGCTCAATTTTTAAAAATAGACGTGGAGAAGATCCTTTTGTCTTTGCATTTGCACTACTGTCTTTCCAATATTATGAACACATCGTCTCTGCTCTGCTGAGACGTACAGACTGCTGCTGTGATAGTGAAGCTGTCCCTGCTTCATTCACCCACTGTGCAGCAGTATTTTCCACATAACCACAGGCATCTCTTGACGTTTTGCGAACATCCACAATGTGATTTTTTCATTATGTGACCTGCCCAGCTCATTTTAATAATGTTTGCACTTCGCTCCTTTTGACCTTTAAGTCTTTGCTTGCTATAAAACCAGTGTGTGGACAGAAACAAAATGGTATGCCACATCAAACCCCGTCAGACTTCAAAGTGAAGCGCTGTAAGAGTGGAAGTGTCAAGAAAGAATAAGTTTACGCTGATTTATATAAACACTTTATTCAAATGCTTTGGATACAGATAAACACAGTCCTTGTGCAATATTTGTTATGGTTTCACCTGCTTTAAGCTGGAAACTGAAAGTGTTTTGATAAATGGGACAGAAAGGTTTGTCGAGTTGCTCTGCAGCTGCAAGTACTTCTGTACATTGCGCTGAAGCGTTATCTTACATCTTGTAGCAGCAGTACATCAAATTTTTTCTTTGTTTGTTTTTTTTTCCACAGAAGAGGAAGCATTACCTTGTACTGCACTTACAATGACTGGCTGTACCTGCTGGTGTTTCCTGGAAAATGAAGAATATGGGTTTTGGTGATATTCTTTAATGGACACAGATGTAAGTCTTAGTTAAAATGTTTTAAAAAGTTTCTTATAACATTACTAACTCATGGTTTTTTTCAATTATTTGAAATTCTGTTTTACCTGAAACTCAGACTTAACAAGTGCAAGATCAGATTTCAAACCAGGCGAAAAAGTAGGAAAAATTCCAAGAGCTAGAAAAGAAATATTTGATGGACCCTTTAAAACATTCTTTAGAATTTAAGAAATTTGGTTTTATATGAATTGATTGATAATATTCTTAGGACTTTTTAAAAAGTTGTATTTAACATTGGCAGTTTTTATAATCTCCCTGCTGATTTTGGCTTGATTTTCCTTTAACCCTAGTGACATGTTTTCTTTAATTCTTATGTTTTGGTTGCATTTCTACAGATAAAAACATACAGCTTTCCCAACTAGTGCAGTGTCTGGGTACTCCTAACAAGCTGACTTCTAAATGGAAGACAAATGAACTGATTTAGATGTCTATATTCTTTCCTAACTCACTCTCCTCCCCAATATATACAGTCTTTATTTAACAGGGACAAAGGCATAACACCCTCCCACCCCAGGTCCATTTTTTCAAATGTAATTTCTACATTGGTTTCTTAAATATACTGGGTCTAGAGCTCTTCCTACCCATGCCTGATTCCTACTTTGTATGAGAAAATAAAGCTTGGATAAACTATGCAAGAAACTGTATTATTCTTTGTAGCCAGCACAGAAAAAAAATGCCTGTAACACTCTCCTGTTCTGATATGGTTTTAGTAGTGTTTGAGTTCTACAGTTTTATAGTGGTCTGCAATAGATAATGTAGAATAGCTGGCATGAAGTAAGCCAGTTTGCACGCCTGAGCTGCATATGGAGGAATTCAGATGTGTGTGGTTTAACTCTGGTGTCACCAGTAGAACTGGACATCTTTGTAAGTGAGGGTACAAGTTATATGGCAATAAACAAAAAGTGGTCAGAAAACTCAAAGTAACCAAAACCCAAAACTGATACTTAATAAAAATCCCCAAATCAATTTCAGAAGTATTTTTTAAAATGCTTTCCAGCTCTGGTGATTCTTCCTTTCAAGCTTATTTCTACAACGGCTAAACACCGAATTTGTTTCTGAAGTTTTTGGGTCCATCATACAACTCGAAGGGATAAGGATTTAAGAAGTCAGGTATTTTAATAGGAGTTGGTGGTATCTATTAACACTTCTTTATGACACTGGGGTTTGGAGCTAGTGAAGAACTGGAGACAGCTAACATTGCATAGAGTAAGAAAAAGTTCACAAAAATAGAATTTTGTTTCCTCTGCGGGTTAAATGTGGAGTCCAGTATGTGTTCACGCATTTGGGGGCCAAAGTTAAAATAACTTTACGTTTCATTTTAACTCAAATTACTACTCAGAGTAAGTTCTGAGACAGGTGGCAGGATGTCTCATCGAAGTGAAACTAGAGTTGCCCTGCTGAGATTCCACCTGCTATGTAAGAGTGCTACCACCTTCTTGCCAAATGGAAAGAATTACCTGACTCCAGCAGATTTTGAGTCTCTATCAGTTAAAAGCCATTCATTAGGGCTGTGAGATTAAGCACTAGAAAACGTTCACCGGACAACTAGAACTAGGAGCCTCCTCCTTAAAACTGCAGATTTGCTTAATGTAATTTGTTTCCTAATCTTAGGAGTGAAAAAGTGTCCCATGTTCCACTGTAAATTTCCTTTCCCAAGGGTTTCAGAACATCCACAAATCAAGGCTCTGATCCTTGGTCACTGATGAAGGAGTTGTTGTTGGAGTCATAAGTGAGGTTCTACACTTAACAAGGAGCTTTTTGTGGCGAAAAAAAAAAATCAGTTACTGGCCTTTTAGTCTGGTTTGGGAAATGTACTTCTAAATGTACGTACCTGCCGCACTTAGCGTTTGTAAAAAGTTAGCGCTCTGTAAGAGCACTTCCCTCAGTAGCTTTTCATCTCTCTCACTAGTCATTTGGTTTTCTTTTTTCCCATTATGTCATGGCTTAGCACCGCTCAGGTCACCAATTCCTCAAAATAAAAATGAGGCTGAGAGCAGTAGCTGCTATAGAATGGTTAGAACTAGAACACAAATAAAAATAACTCATAACTGTACAAGTTGTGTGCAGATTGAACACCTCTCTTCCACCCATATCTCCAGTGGATACTGGATCAATCCTACAACTGTATCACTTTCTTAAAGATAATATGCTTATAGCACAGAATATCAGCAGCAGTAACCTCATTGCATTAAGCAATCACTTGAAATGCATTTAATTTCACACCATAGTAAATACAACTGAAATCACCACAAACACGTTAATGAAATAGCCCATTTCAGCCCTGATTTTTGTCCAGTTTGCAGACACTGTGTCTCAGAAGTGTTTGCATTTAAAGTACCCTAATATTTTGTGGGTTAGTAGTCAGATTTCTGTGTATAAACCAGTATTTTCCCCCTAGACAGGGAAAACCTATCAGAAGAAGCTCTTCAGTTTTCAGATGTCTCCCTGGCCAATTTTATTTTCTTTCAGAATCTTTCTTTAGGTGAGAGCCTTCAAGCAAAGGCACCATCTAGTTAAACGTGTCATTTGGAAATCTGTGCCTTAGTTTCTGGATCATCTTGATGCAGCTTAGAACCATAGAATGGTTTGGGTTGGAAGGGACCTTTAAAGGCCATCTAGTCCAACCCCCCTGCAGTGAGCAGGGACATCTTCAACTCGGTATCAGGCTGCTCAGAGCCCTGTCCAACCTGACCTGGAATGTGTCCAGGGCCGGGAGCCTCCTCCTCTGACCTACACTGCGTGCACTTTTGGCCTTTTTGCATACATTTAGGCTTTTCAAATGTTTGTGATTTGTGGCACTGTTCTTTTTTTTCTTTCTTTTTTTTTTTTTTTTCCCTTTTCCCCCCATGAAGGGATGGTAGGATAGCAAGTTTAAGGTTATTAACGATAGCTTAGTTTTTCTTCCTTTTTTTCTTATGCATGCCTTAGTAATAGTTCACTAGTGGATTTATACCAAAAAATGGAAAACATATCTAAGCTCTTTTGAAACAACAACTGCTTTGTTCTTCTACCTGTGTAAACATTACACCTAACCCAATGGCTTTTGGAATCCAAATCCTTGACTTAAGTTTGTGGGCATCATCACAATATAGTCGTTAGTAGTTATAATAATACCACCTCTCACAGTAATAGGGGCCAGCAGCAGCAACTCAATACTTGACAGCCATTGGCAATCTGCTTACGATTTCCATTTCTAAACTAATCTGTAGTGTTGTCAGTTAGGAATTAAAACCTTAGGGAAAACAGATATATTAATTATTTTTGCATTTCCAGATCTCTCCGGAAGGTTGCTATGGGCACAGAATATTATAATTCTTCTTTTTCGTCCCCCAGACAATGCTTGCAGCAGCTGTGCCCCGAGTTCCATGTTAGCAGGCAGCTGACCCATAACGTATCAAGTCAAAAGAGAAAAACCAAGAGACACTTCCACAGACCATATAGCACATTTGCAAATGTTTACTAGTTCTGGGGAAAAAGAAAGAAAAAAAAAAAAAGAGTGCTTGTGGAACAAGCTGAAGAAGACAAGTGTGAACAAATACACGACAGAGCACCGATATGCAGGACAGCTCTTTTGAGACTGGGAGGGGGTGTAAGAAGGATGTTAGTTACACAAAAAAATCCATCCCTGCCAGCTCGGGCTTTTACACAAATCATAGCATACTGAAACACACTCCTACCGATTCCTACTCCACGTGCTACTTCCCCGTCTCTGCCGTTTCATCTCCCACAAACACTGAAACATTTCCAGAGCATGGCACAAACTTTGAAAACGTGTATCGCTTCCCCATGCAAATGCTTGGGAAATTATAGTTACATTAAATGCCCTGAAATTCTGCATCTACCTGAGTTCACCCGTGTTTATGTGCACTTTCAGGAAGCGTTGTGATAAGCCACAGACGCAGACCAAGTTGTACGTGCTAAAGTAGCCGTCAGTCAGGGGTGCTCAGGCAGAGCAGGCCTCCCCCAGGTCCTGCTCTCACCCAGCAGACAGAGCACTTCTTTTACCCTCTTAATACAAAACCTTGTGAGATTTGTGCCCTTTGGAGGGATCATGATATTAAAAAAAACCCCAACAAACCAAACAGGTCA
>NW_009625997.1:12828-13059 GCF_000690535.1 Cariama cristata | reverse complement strand
TTGTTTGCTTATTATTATTTATTTATTTTTTAATTTTGACTTTTAAACACAGAGACTTTTATTTTTGGCCACAGTACATTCCACCTGACCTTTGACTGTTGTACTGGGAGGTCATAGAGCTCCTCCAGATTCTACGTCGTGTCAGCCAGCCTGGTGCAGATAATCCCTCCTGCACCATCCCAAGGGATCAAAGAGGGAATCAGAGATGCCTGTTTAGACAACTGAATTTCT
>NW_009625997.1:0-12797 GCF_000690535.1 Cariama cristata | reverse complement strand
TTCCCTAAGTGTGATCCTGGCATCGTATGTTTAGTCTCCCAAAATGCTCCTGTCAGTTTTCTCACTGACATTTTTTTCAGGGACTAAAGTTTTCTATAGAAAAGAAAAGAAAAAAAACCCTGATCTCCATATTTCTTCTTATTAGAAAATACATGTTTTTATTCTTGGTAGGAGTATTGTTTTTAAATGGGGGAAAGGAAAGGACCTAGCATGCATACATTCCTTTCATCCTTTTGCATTCTTGTGATTTTTGACTTTCAGAGAGTCTTTGTTGTCTAAAGTTATATGTTATTATGCTCCTAGCTGAAGCACTGGAATGAAGGACACTAAATTTTGACTGTTGTAATAAGAGGGAAAGCATGATCGAATGTGTAAGGACTGAGGCGCTGCATGGTAGCTGCTGAAATGACTGTTAGAGAAGGCAATTTTCTACTTCATGTCCCTTTTCTCCATTCCTACTCATTTATATAGATTGTGAGTTCTTAGCATGTTCCTGTGAATCTACACAATGCTTTATATAACATCACTTCAGTCTCAGTTGGAGCCTGTAAAGCCCCCTGTCAGAACATATAATAAATACTTACAAACAAATGATAATAAATTCTAATAGCAGTTAGTGCCGCATGAGGATATCACAGAGGCACTCATTGTTCTCTCATTACACTGAGAAACAGAAACATTCAGGCAATCAACACAGTGAGTTCAAGGCCTGGCCATCAGCACTAATAATGTCACTTGTCGCCAAACCTAAGCAGAAACCTGCCAGAGGAGGAAAGGGCGAATAGCTAACACCCACCTTTAAAGCGACCCAACATGACACAGCCCAGATCATTTTTCTATGTGAAAATTTCAGATTTTTTTTTTCCCTGAGAATAAACCACTGTTAAAATAAACCACAAATGCCACAGCCCTCATGGCTCTCATTTGCCTCCTGCAGCCTGATCACACGAATAAAGTATAAGAGCATGAAGCAGCTCTCCAGTCAAGCTGAAGGAGGAGGAGCTGACAAGCCAGGGAAATGTTCTCCTGTAACCTTGAACTTGTATTCACTTCCCTCTGAAAACAAGATGTCTCAAGGCAGCCAGGGGTGGAGGTGAAGTACTTCACAACATCAATACCATGTTATAAATACCTCAGAACTGTGGTAGCCTGAAGGTTTTGTGGGCTCCATGGAATTTAAAATCAACCTACTACGGAGCATTTCCTTTTTTACACAGCAAAAAAAAAATCCAAGTTCAACTTGTTGCAATTACAAATCATTGGAAAAAGAGGGCTAAACAAAGGAATAACTCCGGTGATTCAGTGCTTCAGCTGATGGAGAGCTGAGCCAATAATCTGGGTGATACTCTAGAGAGCTAGGGTAGGGCTGAGGAGCTATACTCAATTCCTGGCACATCCACAGACTGTATAATACTGGACAAGTCAGTAAGTCTGATTTGTTCCTCAGTATATCCTTTCTGAAATGGACACAGTCCTTCCCTACTTTAGAGCATAGCTGTGGGAATCTTTAGAGTCTATTAAAAATTATTTGCACAGGCAGAACTTCTCAGTGTTCATGACACTCAGGCATCCTACACATTACCAGATGGAGGAAAAGGACATATGACCCCTAAACTTGGTCTCTCTATCCTTTATGTGCTCTATAGTCTTCAGCACATGATAAAGTGCATGGAAAAACAGGGTAATTCTGGAAATCTTGTGAAAAGCCTATATATGAATGTGAATAAACTTCCTGTGAGAGGCTGAGTCTCGGTATTTTCTTCTTCAGCTTTTCTTGGAACCATTCTGGGAGAAAAAATATTAAAATAAATACAAATAAATACATAAATCCTTAACTTCTATTAGGAAAAGGAATGGAGAGAGAGATGGGTAGATTTCATGAGAGCTCAGAAAACATAGACATGGATGAGAGCTGTACAAAGGTAGGGAGATAGCAAACAATATTAAAAATGTTCCTGTCTCTGGTGCATGAGAGGCAGATGGGCTCCAGCAGCCCTGCTGCTTGGTTTCATTGCTGCTGGTGTACATAGGATCATAAGAAGACAAAGCCATGCCCCGAGCAGGGTTAGTAATTGAAGTCCAAGGAAAGAATGAAAAGGGATGGGGTGTAATGGAATGCATCAGGGAAAACAAAAGTAAAATTTTTTCATGCCCCACCCTGCAGTGGAGTTTATTATCATTTTTGTCCCAAGGAGGAGCAATTAGGAGTGGAAGGCTTGTTGGAGAAGACTGAGAAAAAGACAGAATAATGATTTTGGAGACAAGTCAAGTGTGGGAATGACATACTAAATCCTAGATGCAGCAGTGGAAAATAGAGAAATGAGATGGTAACAATAAAAATGTTATTAATCATGTGATTTAGTCAAATCTCTGTTGGAAGAACAAGACAGAAACGATAAAGGTGCAGGATCTTATTTTAAGATAAGGGGAATAGTAATCTGCAGGTAATGACTTTTTTTCCAAAACTACTTTTAGACAGCAAAATTAGATGAACTGAATCTTACCTACAGGCAGACAGTAAGGTACCTTTCTCAAATGTCCTGAGCCCCAAATCCACATCCAGCTGTTAAGTTACATTGTCCTTTTATATGTTCCTAAATTCCTCCTACTTTTGTCATCATCACCTCAAATGATGTTTCCAAACATGCTATGTGATGGTGTAACAGAAGTGCTTTTTAAACAGAGGTCATGACAGGCATTTTCACAATGGAAATGTAGAGATCAAGTCAGTTCTGTTGACTGCCGAGGCTTTATAGAGTCCAGGAGTGGGCATCCAGAGTAATTTCAGTGGCTGGTTGCCTTATTGGCATCCTCAAAGTAGCTAGAACTGATCTGAAAGTGAAATTTGGATTTTAGGAAATTCACGAATGCTTTTATTCACAGGGGAAAGAAAGAAGAGTGTAAGAATAAAAGCCAATGCAGTGCCTTTAGTCTACATTTAGCTCATATAATAAAGACCCATGAAAAATATGGGTTGGCGTCTGTCTGCTGTTCTTATGACAGTGCTGCGCAGAAGGCATATGATGTGAAAATTGAGACAGGTGTCTAACACAGACCTGCTGCAGATGAAGAGTGGTTAATAAGCAGGGTGCTAACAGGCGTCATTCAGATCCATGTAATCAGACCAGACACTTTATTGAATCCAGGATGAAGCTAAAGGCTTCACTTTTCTAGGCATCAAAAAAAAAAAAAAAAAAAGATGCGTGAATGAGAATATATGCACAAAATCAAAATACGTGCACCCCCCTGTTGACATGAAAAGGACTAATTAATTATCTAAGTTGTCACATCCCCAGCTATTCTGCATTCTGTCTCGCATGCACATTCTCACTCTATAAGAGTTTGGGTTTTTTTAAGGATATAAAGCAAAATTTAAATTAAACATCTATAATGCTAAGTCTGATATTAGTGATCACAACAAAGAAAGGAAGAAAGAAAGATAGATTCATTAAAACCAAACCAAACTGAAACAAACATATAGAAGGAAAGGCCAGGGACATGCATAAAATCTTACAAAACCACACAGTAACAGGGGAAATAAATAGACGACACGCATGTGTGTGCGCACACACACACACACTCACACTCACAAATCTCTTCTTGGGTTAATAGTGGTTTACAGATGCATCTAATATTTCTGGTAAACAGTTACTCACTACCAACTCTCTTTAGGCTTCTAAACTCTTGTTTCTGAAATAAACAGGGCAACAGGCAGCTGTCCTGTCTGGTTATTCGTGTTTAACCGTAGGCTGAAAATCAACCACTTTAAAAAAAAAATAAAATAATCCTTTTCATTTATTTTAGCTCTGGAATTTTATTCTGATTTAGCTGTGTTTTCCTTATCTGATCAAGCTTCTCCATTTATGTCCTTAGCCTGACCTTATTTCACATTGCTCTCTTAGTGGTTGCTATACTTTGTTGAACTTATGAACGACATTGGCACAGACATAGAGTCCAACAGTTTATATTTCTGACTAACTCATGTGCAAGGATTTACTACTTTAAGATCAAATGAAACCAAGACAGAAACCAACGCAGGATTTGCTTTGCAAAATCCCAAATTTGCTTCTTTGGTCTTTAGTTTGCACTCGCTTTGGGACAAAGACTATTTCTGCTTCTGTCACAGGAAAAAAACATTGGATGATATACATACTGAAAAGAATATTTTTTGTAGAGTTTCTTAAATGAATGAACAGAAATTGCAGTGCACAATCCCAGGAGATCCAGCTGAAATTTTCAAACTGCAATTAAAAATATAAACGAACACTCCTGCCGATTTTAGAGTAAAACAGCTCCCTTTTTTAAAAAAAAAAAAACCACACCAGAACTCCATGGAAAACTGAGCTATAGTAACATTAAAAAAAAAAAAGAAAGAAAAGCAAAATATTTTCACACTAACCAAAAAATCCCCTAAAACCTGAGCCCAAACTCCACTTTCTATTTTTAAACCAGCTCTGAAGTTTCGTAGTTCTTAAAAAGGCAACTGTGACCATTTAGTCTAACAACCTCCAAAACACTGAACTATTAATTTAGCTTCATAATTTCTGCATCAAGCCCAATAATCTGAAGATGAACTAAACTATGTCTCATAGAAAAATGCTGATTTTTTGTTTAAGGTTTCCAGTCTACAAGGCAGTCTACAACAGCATATGATTTGACAATCAATTACCCAAATCATTAAAAATGAACACCTTTATTTCCACTTTGAATCTCCTGTTCTCCATGTTCCTCTTCCTGGTTCTTGTTAGGTCTCTCTGTGAGATTAAACATCTCAGCTATATTTGGAAACTGTCTTCTCTTGTAAACCTTCCCTCTGTTTTGATATACATGACTATGTCTGAAAATATCCTCTCTATCATCAAAAACTGATGAAATATGATATAACTTGAAGGCAAAACCAGATGTCTTGGTGACAATTTTTCACATTGTCTCCATCTGAAGATGATAATACAATTAAAAAATAAGAGACAATAAAGGTAAAAAGTTAGCCAAGAGTAAAAGCAATTGGAAAGAAAATTCTAAGTATATCCAAAAGAAGAAAAAACCCTGAAACACATGTGCACACACTCACTCCAGGGTCCCTGCTTGCTGCCCTGGCTGTCCCTTGCAGGCCAGGTGCTGTCTTCCTGTGGCATCCCAGGGGATGGTCAGCCCAGACTAGGCAGGGTGGTGATGCCATGGGGCAACTTCTGGCAGCACCAAACCAAATTCAAACTGCTGCCTCTTTTGCTCCAAGATCACTCCCTACTCTGAAAAATTTTTATGCTATGTCAATATGCCTTTTCAGGTCGACTCCTCTGTTTCAAAAGTAACTTTGAAATTACCCACTGACAGTTTAGTCCAGCTGATACTCATTTATTCACTATGATGGGTTTCGGCAAACACTCTCCAGAGACTGTTGTGTGTTTTATCTGCACACACTGTGTGCTTTCCCATTTTCGTCTTAACAGGGGGGGTTGTGCAGCCTGTTTGCCAAAGATGTTTGGTTGCAGGGGGTGAGCAGGCACCTGCATGCAGCCAAATGTCATCTGCAGTCCAGCTAAGCGCAGGTGGCCTATGGGTCTTTGGCCATGTTAAAATACAGTTACAGTAGACACAAGACTGTTTCTACAGAGAATACTGATATATAATCAAAGCGTATTAGTGGAGTATAATTAGGACAGGATTTGGCTTCCTTAACATCAGACTCCGAAAAGTTAGTTGTTTAGGTCTAGGCAAGACATATTTTATATTTAATGGAGGAATCAGAATTACTGGAAGCTGATTCATCTCAATACTCAGACTATCATTTCAGGAAGGGAAATATTTCTTTCTGTTGACTCTGAAAGAAACCTACAGTGACTTGCTTTGATTTTGACCTAAACCTGTTAAATGTCTCAATTACAGAAGGGTACTACAAACTTGTGAGCAAAGGTATTTAGAACTGTCTCCTGCTTGGTTCTTTTTTCATCACATATTTTGTTAGCATTCTTTTTTTTAGAAATTCTCATGTTTTCTAGATCTTTTAAAAGAAATACACTTAAAAGCAGGTAAATGAGAAGGATTAGTAGGATTGATCATGAAGTAGGAATGTCCTTGGAGAGAAAATTTATCAAGGAAAAAAGGAAAGATGCAACATAGTAGGTAAGTATTAATCCTAAGGTTGTTGAACTGAAAAGGAGCCAAGTTTTTACTGGGAATAGCAGAGACTGTCTCACATCTGAGCCTCACCACAGGTCAGAACTAGGAATAGGGGTCATAGTGCTCCGCAATTACCAATTATAGATTTTCAGAGTATGCTGACTTTTGCTCATTTTTCAAGGAAATTTTCCAATCCCTATTGAAAAGGTGACTCTTTAAGCGTATGTAATACTTAAGCATCCACATTGCTTTCCATCAGGTATTTTGCATATAATCAAGTTTAGAACTAGTTTGAAATATGTTTTGTACACCACATGCAGTTTTCTTTGGAACCACCAACAAAGAAAAAATAACCTCTTGAGCACACACAGGCAGCCACAGATACACAGAAAAATGAAGACAAACTTGTTATACGGCAGAGGGCCCATACTTTTGATACGATCATCAGCCTGGCTTTGTGCTTACACCAGAGCAAGAGAACAAAAGATAGGGGGATCATAACAGCACACTAATCTGATATTATTCTGGCTCTTTCTCTGCAAAAAAAAAAAGGGTGTTTCATAACATCTGAGAGGCATGTTTTTTCACTTCTATCTGAGCACTCTTTATCCCAAGGCAAGTGGCTCAATTCTGGCTTGAGATGAGAAGTCAGCCAAACAGGGTACTGTAGCATACAAGGGATTCATACTCAGGAAAACAGCCTGCTTCAACTATAATTGCAAGACACACACATGAAGAGTTTCCAATTGCTTGGGTACCACACAGCCATCAAATGCTGCCTGCACTGCATTTTTTTTTTCTGCCCCTAGATTATGAAAGTGTTCTTTACAACTCCTCTGAAACATAATCCTTGCTTTCCAGTTTATCCAGAGTAAAAAGCCTCAAAGCAAATCATAACAAAACACAACACCCTGCTTTCACTGGTTATAGAAGACATTTAGAGCCTAGGAAAAGTGTCTGATTCTACTTTATAGCAAAGCACTGCAAACCAGCAGAGCAAAACGGAGCCCACTCTGATCAGGCAGAGAAATTTACAGGCATTTCTCTTGGGGCATGGATGGAAAGGATCCTACCACTTTGTCCACCTCTTCCAGAAAGGTGAAGAGGAGATGGCCTAGCCAAACAGACATCCCTCCCCTGGAGTGACTGAAGGGTACAGACATCTAACCTGAAGGAGGTCTTCTGTTTCTTATCTGCCTGCAGCTGTCCCAACCCTCCAAGGAGTCCAGAGACTTTCCTTGAATGACTGGTTATTTATTGTCTTGAACACTGTATCTCGAGAGAACATTCCCAAATCAATAAATTCAAAACCCAACAGTCTACTGTGTATGGTGGACTGTAATTCTAGCTTAGCATGACTTAGTTTAAGGACTGTTGTAGCTATTTTACAACAGGTGGAAATCTAAGACTATAGGAACTGAATTCTGAGGATCAGCTTTTCCCTCAGAGAGAGTTATTTTCTCTGTAGATTGAGACCATTGAATCAATCTTTCCTACTGTTTTTACCAGTATGTACCATATAAAGTGATGGTGGCATCCTCAGTAACAGATTTAGGTAGGGAGTAAGGTTCATTCTTCTCCCTCCTAGTTACTAGGCAGGCCATATAGAGGCAAAAATTGTGTATTTTGCTAAGCAATCACTACTCCAGAAAGACATGAGCTTTTGTGTAAAGAGAGGGGACTGAAAGAGCCAAAAGCCCCACAATTGCATCTTACAATTCAGGGATGGCTTTATAACAGACTATTAGCAGCTTTGAGAAAAAAAGGTTATAAACACTTGGTTTAATTCTTATAATGGAGGCTGAGAATTTTTTTGCCACCTTCAGAAAAGCATCATTCTCTTCAGAAAGGATGAATTTGTTTCTTCTTAAACTGCCTAATGAGATGAAAGAATATCACACAACAATAATTTCTTCTAATTATAGGAAGTCTAGAATAATTAAAACTGAGAAATATCTATTTCTTTATTCTGTACACCAGCATTTTCAGTGTTCATCAACATCACCCCTAAAGCAGAAACTCAGTCATGCATGATCAATTTATCTTACAAGTCTTCCAAAACAGTTCACTGTCTCCATTTAGTACTGTCAAGGTTTGTTCTAATCTGCCATTTCAGACAAGGTTTAGAGCTTCCACACTTTGATTCTTTGGATGAACGAGGATTAAAGTTTTCATTGCTTGTTTGTAATGAGGCAAGTTGTAGCTCTAATTATGTAACCAATTTGCTGCAGTTAACTCGTGAAAAGAATAGCCATGGTCCAGTCAGAGGTTCATTTTGTGTTGATGAGCTCGTAGTCAATGCAGACAGTCTAAGTCGAAAGTGAATGGGATCTGGGTGCCTAAAACTGACATGGCTTTGAAAAACCCAACGATAATCGATGATTGGAAAAACAGACACAGATAACAGTGACCGCTTAAAGCTAATGTAAGGAAATTCATATCTCCCTGTGTGTTTTTCTTTGCCTTAATGCTGTTTTGACATCAGAGAGGTTTCATTAAAAGACCCAAGCTAGTTAAGATCTAGCCTCTGAGTAAGGCATCAATCAATTTTAAGGGAAAAGAGACCTTTCTGATCACCTGCATTCCAAAGGTGGCAGAAATACACACTTCATTTTTTATTAGAACCAATAACTTAATACCAAATTCATAACATCTAAGAAGATATCTTGTCTTCTTCAAAGGACTCCTAAATATGGAAAGTTCATTGGCAAATTGCCCCAGTTTTTAATTCTCCTATCATTAAAAATGAGCAACTTACTTTTCATTGATTGTTGCTTGCTTCAGCCTCCAGACTTGGGATTTTTTTTCTGTCTTAAATGATACAGGATTAAAAGGACATGCACATTTCTGGATATCTTCTTGTGTCAGTATTCTTACATCTTATGACATTCTCTACTTTCTCTTTCAGAGAGATTTTTTCAGGTTCTCATTATAAATTTATTTTTTCAGGTCTTGGGACAGAATTTTGGACAGAACAGATCAGTTGGCAGGTCTTGGTGCTTCTTTGAGTCAATATTGTGTCCAGTTTATCTCCATTTACTAGCCATGACCTTTTTGGAAATCACTGTTCTTTCAAGATGCGGTTCCACAGTGCACATGTGCAGTCTTCACTTTTCAGTCCCAGATGGATTATGCTTTCCTGTAATAAAGTACAGGTTGTTTGACCACAACGGAGCTATAACATTATTGACTCAGTACTGATGGCTGAATATTATTATTAGTCAGTCCTCAGCTCCTTACATTATCAACAAAGCCTTTTGCAATGATATTTTCTCCCAGTTCATTGACAAAATCTATCTGTGAATATGATTTAAAAACACTGTAAATGATTTGTGATATCTCACTTAGTGTGCTAGGCCTATACATGTGTTTCTGTGTCTCTGAGTACTTTCTAAATATACATTCTTTTGCTGTTGATGTTTGAGTTTAGATGTGCAGATTCAAGTGCTTTGCTAAAGTACTGTGCAATGTGTAATTGGCTTGTTGTCTTGTGGAAAAAAGAAAACAGCAAAGTTAGGTTTGCTACCAGTCAAGAGATACTCTTCTTTAATTCAAGTGGTTGAATGGTGGTAAATTTTCCAATGCTGCAAGTGAAAGGCTTTTGGAACATCTTTAGGACATTCTTGAGACTACAGGAAGGAATAAAATATTTCAGACCAGTGCGATTGCTTACATTGCTTCTACTTGTTGGCGGCTTAACACTGCAAACATGAAGGCCACTCTTGCATCTTTACATCATTCCAGTGTGCTTCAGAAATTCTTCCCTGAGACAGCCAAAATAAATATATAAGGAAATTCTAGCCCAAAATAAAACCCACACTTACACATTGGATTTATTACTTCTCTTCTGGTGGACGTTTCACAGACAACTCTTTCACCAGGAGAAAGAGTTCTGGCGCTTTGGATTGAGAGAGTAGTGACTCACATTTTAAGATCCAGAGCCTCTTTGCTCTTGCCTTAAACATACCATGGGACACAACAACAGGTATGGGTGAGAAATTTATTCACTCCAGAAAAAAAAAAAGAAAACAGAAGCATGAGAGGTATGGAGTACAGTTTATCATGGAACATTTTGGCAACTTTGTCTATGGGATTGTAATCTGAATGTGATGTTTCTGACAGTAAGCATAGAAAAAAAAAGAATAAAAGATTTCCATGTTAGGCTAGAAAAGTGTTTATTAATATACAGAAAACTGCACTCATTTAAGCACACAATAGAGGATCAGAACACCCAAACCAAAAAGATAGGAGGCTAAAGTGCCTTTTGAATAAAACATAGGCACCTACATTTAGGAAAGTGAGTCATGCAATCCCTCACTGCAGCTCTTCAGGCAGTTGCACTGGGAGTTTCTTCCACAGATTTCTGGGATTCAGAAAAAAGAAATCCTTATTCTAATTTTTACTATGCTTATTTGGATGGTCCTGAATTCAGACGAGATTGTGGAGGTGGTGTTACTGTGTGCCTTGTTATAACAGACTAATTGTTCATGCAGTCCTCAGGGAAGTGGGAACCTTGAGATTAAAATGTTTGATTCTAGATTATTTCTAATGTTTACTAAGGAAATGTCTAAATACAATTGAGACTATAAAAGTAGGTTCCCTTTTGGTCAACCTTCCCTTATAATCCTCTAATTTTACTTTCTTACCTGCGAAGTGTCCCTTCTTCTACTAGACAGGCAGAGTGGCTTTCCCTCAGTATTTGCCGCATTGACACCAATCTCCTGGACTTTGGAAATGAAGGGTTCAGGATGTATCCAACATCCAGGCGTCCCCCTTCCAGCACAGGTGTTTGTTGCCCATAAGCTCAAACGACCAAGCAGAAGGGGTTTCCTTGTGAATTTTGTCCCCAGCTCCGTTTGAAAGAACGGTAGGCTTGGGCTGTATTTCACAGAGATGCCTTGTGACAGCCTCCACATATATGTTCAAGTTAGAGAACAAATTTCAGACATCCTTTTGCTTCCTACTTCCCAGCGTTGCCAGCTCTGAGCTGCTGTTTGTTGTGGCTCTCAGTCTAGGAGCTCAACCCTCCATCATGCATAGAAAACAGACTTGCCTCAGCACAGCCAGCTCCACCACAAGACATGAAAGTTTTACTTTTAGACCTAGGACAGCAAATATGTTCATTTGCTAGATCTGTGCCATGCCTCTTAAATGTCCAGAAAACAAACAGACAAACAGTAGTGAAATAGGACGAGTTTCTGGACATCATCAAACACAAAAAGGAAGCCTACAGAGGGTGGAAGCAAGGACAGGTAGACTGGGACGAACACAGAGAAATTGTTCAAGCAGCCAGGGATCAGTTTAGGAAAGTTAAAGCCCTGATAGAATGAAATCTGGCCAGGGACATCAAGGGCAACAAGAAAAGCTTCTATAGGTATGTTGGTGATAAAAGGAAGACTAGGGAAAATGTGGTCCCTCTCAGGAAAGAAATGGGAGACCTGGTTACCTGAGATATGGAGAAGGCTGAGGTAATCAATGGCTTTTGTGCCTCAGTCTTCAGCGGCAAGCGCTCCAACCATACTGCCCAAGTCACAGAAGGCAAGGGCAGGGCCTGGGAGAATGAAGAAGCACCCACTGTAGGAGAAGACCAGGTTTGAGAACATCTGAGGAACCTGAAGGTGCACAAGTCCATGGGACCTGATGCATCTGCAGGTCCTAAGGGAACCTGAGGTAGACGAACTGGCTAAGCCACTATCCATCATATTTGAGAAATTGTGGCAGTCTGGGGAAGTTTGCGCTGGCTGGAAAAGGGAAAACATAACCCCCGTATTTTGAAAAGGGAAAAAAGGAAGACCTGGAGAACTACAGTCCAGTAAGTCTCACCTCTGTGCCTGGCAAGATCATGGAGCAGATCCTCCTGGAAACTATGCTGAGGCACATGGGAAATAAGGAGGTGACTGGTGACAGCCAACACGACTTCACTAATTTGGTGCCCTTCTACAACAGGGTTACAGCGCTGATGGATAAGGGAAGAGCAATGGATGTCATCTACCTGGACTTGTGCAAAGCATTTGACACTGTCCCATATAAGATCCTTGTCTCTAAATTACAGAGACATGGATTTGACAGACGGATCACTCAGTGGGCAAGTAATTGGCCGAATGATTGCATTCAAAGAGTTATGGTCACTGGCTCTATGTTCAAGTGGGAGACTGGTGACGAGTGGTGTTCCTCAGCAGTCGATATTGGAACCAGTGCTGTTTAACATATTTGTTGGTGACACTGTGATTGAGTGCACCCTCAGCAAGTTTGCCGATAACAACAAGCTGTGTGGTGTGGTTGACACAGTGGAGGGAAGGGATGCCATCCAGAGGGACCTGGACAGGCTTGAGGGGTGGGCCTGTGCGAAACTCATGAAGTTCAGCAAGGCCAAGGGCAAGGTTCTGCACATGGGTCAGGGCAATCCCAAGCGCAAATACAGGCTGGGTCGAAAATGGATTGAGAGCATCTCTGAGGAGAATGACATAGGGGTGTTGGTTGATGAGAAACTCAACATGACCCAGCAATGTGCACTTGCAGCCCAGAAAGCCAACCATATCCTGGGCTGCATCAAAAGCAGTGTGACCAGCAGGTCGAGGGAGGGGATTCTCCCTCTCTACTCCGCTCTGGTGAGACCCCACCTGCAGTACGACCTTCAGCTCTGGGGGGTCCAACACAAGAAGGACGTGGACCTGTTG
>NW_009625996.1:0-14434 GCF_000690535.1 Cariama cristata | reverse complement strand
AGGTGGTGCTTATTTCTACGCCAACCTAGCTATGATCCAGAGTTCACACAAAACTGGCACCATGAGGCAAGCTCGCACTCAGAGGTGTATGCAAGGCAAGTATAACAGTATAGACATAGTCAGTCATGCATCCAGATTAGAACCGAGCCTCAAGGGCAGCATACTAAATCATACAATCGTGTAACTTGTAGGCTACAGAAATATCTTGCAGAGTAATAATTAAGTCTTGCATCCATACAAGTACAGAGAAATCAAAGACTTGCTATAAGTTCAGTTACAGTGACTTTAATCTAATCATTACAGTTTATTCCTCATAAAGACAGAACCAAAGCTGATATGCACAAAATTATCCATTTCTCTGGTGTTTCACCCTTGAATTCCTAGTTGGTATAGTGAGTCATCAACACCTAAATCACTTGATTCGTATCGTGGTTGTCGATGAAATTTTGCCTTTGGAACATGTCCAGAATTGCCAGAGCCTCTGTATCTAAGTCACTCATCCCCAGCAGATCAAGACGCAGCGTGCTCAAATCAGCTGAAGGGCCAATAGATCCAATAACCCCACGCTAGCAGCCTACTGTTCAGTTTAGAGCAAAACACTGCTTTAATTAGTTACATTAAAGCACCTCTGAAGACAAGGTTAACCACCAGGTTATATAGCCACCATTCCAGTGGAGGTACTATCCAGCCTGGAATTATGAGTTCAAGAGTCATTCTAATGATTATTCTCCAAATATGAAACATCAAGAACATTGTTTTTTAGCTGAGGTAACAGCAAATAAAACAATTTCTCATCATAATAAAGAGGGTTACCAAGTATATAGATGTCCTGGTTTGGTTAAAACAGGACCAATTCTCCTTTCAGTAGATTTTCCTTCAGTTCAGTTTCTGCTAAGAAACTGCACTTTCTGAAGTTGACTACAGGTTTTTCAGACAGCGTTGGCTTTTAGAATTGATAACGCTTGATGTTTATAGTTGTTACCAAGGTAACAGTAAGATTGGTATGCAGAAAGGCCCATGTTTATACTTATTCCTGTAGGAACCAGGGTCACTGTTGGCTCTCTTATGGTCCACAAGTGAAAAGGCATAAAAGGGTCACACCAGCAGGAAAGCGTGGATGGGACAGATGACAAAAAACTGACCAAGGAAGTATTCCATCCCATATATGTCATACTCGGTATAAAGCTAAGTGATCATGGGTGTCGACTCTTATTCTTTCATAGCTGACATTGTCGTAGGACTCTGCTCGTTCTCCTGCCTCCAATCCCAATCTGTGTATTCCTGAATCCAGTTCCCATCTGCTGCTGAGTCCAGTACAGGACATCAGGCTCACAGGCTCACAATCCCATGATCATCATTGGGAAGCACAATATTGGTTTTGTATATTTTTATTTCTATTAGTAGTACTATTAGTATTAATATACTCTTTTTCATTGTAATTGTTTTCTTAAAGTTGTTTTAGTTTTCTAACACATAAGTCTCTCTCCCTTTTCTCCTTTCCTTCCCCTTCTGGGGGGGAAGGGATCAATAGAAAGCATCTGTCCTCCACTTCAATTGCTGGCCCAGCTTTAAACACTGACAATAGACATCACCCAAAATGAAGACTATAGTCCTAGAAATCACAGTTTCTGAGTTTTTCTTTTATGGAATAAAACATTTCTACTACATTTTTGCAGGAAAGAATCAATAATATCCTTAAATATGAATCAGGAGTATGGAAGGATCTTTAAATGTTTTGACATTTTACTACCTCAGGTTTGCTGTGCACCAGCTTGACTTTACTTTTATGGCTGCTCTAAATTTCATTGCCAGTCAAAGGTTTCTAAGGTGCTACTACAGATACTGGGAAGGAGAATCCATACAGAATCATAGAATCACAGAATGCTTTGGGTTGGAAGGGACCCTTAAAGATCATCTAGTCCAACCTCCCCTGCCATGGCCAGGGACATGTTTCACTAGAACAGCTCAAAGCTCAAAGCCCTGTCCGACCTAACCTTGAACAATTCCAATGATGTGTCATCCGCTACTTCTTTGGGTAACCTGTTTCAGTCTCTCACTGCCCTCATCATAAAAAATTTCTTCCTATGTCCAATCTAAATCTACCCATATCTGTGTTTCTCAAGCTGCTTTTGCCAACAACATCCTGAGAAGACAGAACTGGCCCTAGTTACTTTACATTCTTCCACCCCATTGCAGAAAATATGCAGTGGATGTAGCTTTCGTGACAAGCTATTTGGATGCTTTCATCTGGCAATGTGGCACCAACAAGGAAAATTCCAATTGGACTACTTGTTTATACATTTATTCTCATGCAATATTCATAGCTAGCAGCAGACAGCTAACAGAAAGAGCAGACAGATAGGCTGTTATGACTCTGGAAGTGGAAATCTCTGCCAGGTAGAAAGAACTTAAACCGTCACTCCAAACAAAGCTGGAAAGGTCAAGCTGATGCTGAGACAGCTTGCCTTACAGGGAACAGCCTCTTCTTTGTGTAACTGGTAATGGAGAAGAGTCGCTACATTCAGTCTGTAGGGAACCACTTATTAAATGGGTCAGAGAATACATATTTCAGAAGTTAGACTGTTGGTTATAAAGGGTGTAGTTTCATTCTATAATAAATACGAGCTTGATGTTCACAGAAATAACGCTGTCAGAGTTGCCCTTTAGAACATTGATCCAGTGCTGGTAAACATCAGGAAGAGGACAGAAAGCTTGCTGCAAGTACAAGCCACAGATATTTTGTTATCGAATTGCACTGAAAACAAAATAGCATGAATAAAGCAAGCTTGATAAACTCATAATGCCAAATATTTTTCTCAGTAATACAGTACCTGCAAACAATTTGCACTGCTGCCCATAAGGAAAAACTCATTTCGATAATCTAAATATTTGCCTGCTAGTCCCAACTGATTTGTCAGTAACAGTGTTAATGTGCTAGGAATGGTAATGCAATGATTTTGAGCACACTTTTATGCTTCCTTTGATATTCCAAGCATCTCAGGTGCTGTCCCTGAACAAGAAAATCACATAATTACTTCTGCAAAGAGGCTTGTCATAATCCAATGTTTAGTATGGACCTCTTCTTTCTTTAGAATGTGAACTCTGAAATGCTAAACTCAATAGGAAACAGCCAACAAATGCACACATTTTTCAATAAAAATGGTCTTGTGCTGACAAAATCGTAGTCTGCTAATGCACTTCTTAGATTGATAAATGGGAATCTGAAAGCTGAACAATGCAACTTTCCTATCAAGTTTTTCATTTGCATAGGTTACCTCAAGGTCTCCATTCAGATTATTTAGTCTCTTATATGAAACCAACAAACATGAACCACTCCATTTCTCAGCACCCGTTTCCCCTTGTTTCACTACTTTCTCCTTCCAAGCTCTTCACCTCCCACAAAGCACTGAACCTCATGAGACCAAAATCTGATACAGCAAATGAACTTTCCCGTTATATAGTAAAGGTGAAGAAAGGGATTCACACAACAGATAACAGGTCAGGCATTAAAAACAAAGCTTGAGAAAAGATACGAATCATTTGTTTATCACCACAATTTTTGCTCATGATTCAACTACTAACAATAGGAAAAATCAAGACACAGAACGGCATAGCTTGATGGGACACACAGGCTACGGTAAAGCAGGGGTGAGAAGAAAAACTTAAAGGAAATAAATATCCCATCATAACAAAGAATACACTCTGTGTTTGAAAAATGAAGAATTCATTGACGAATCCTGTGCAGGCACATGTTTTTGCCAGCTTTACTTCATGCTTAAAAAATTGCTGGTTAGAGCCATATTAAAATTACAGGTTGTCAAGGCTTGCCTTCTGACCTTGAAGGTGAGAGGCACTGCACAGCTCTCATTCACCTGGCTAAACTCCTTCCTTCTTTCTCTCTCTTCCTTTCCCTTCCCAAAATGAGTCCAATACGTTTGAATCATCCCTGCCTTGTGCTGCTTGCAGGCTGCACCCAGTGATGAGATGCCTGTTGGCGCAGGACATGGCACAGCAGGGCACATGCCGTTGACTAAGCAGTCCTGACTATTTTGTGGTTGTGCTTGAGGTTCTGGCATGGCTCCTTGGATATTGTGGGAAAAAAGCTCAAAAAGCAGTGCTGTCTTCGAGAGTTAGGACCTTACAGGTCAGATTCAAGGATGACTTTCCGGAATTGCCTCTGAAGGTTAACCAACATTGCTCTGTGCAGAAAGCTGTTCCTCTAAAGAAGAGAACTACCCCTGAAATCTGCCTCCAATAGATGACAAAATGTCATTGAAATGTAACGTCACTGGGGACAAGTAAAGCTTTACTGATTTCCTCCGAGGCCAGGAGAAGCACACAATTTGTCACACCCTGTGAAAAGAGGTGCATCCTACAGAGCCATCTTTCATTTCTCTATATACTCATTCCTTAGCTAACACGGAGATTAACAGGAAATTTAAGAGCAAACTTGCTTGATTGAGTCTGGTTCTCTTGGTAGAGAAAAATGGTCATTGGAAAAAAGAGAGATATACAGGAGGAAAAGAGGGAAAAACTATATGCTGAAGTGAAGCAGCAGCAGTTTACTTATAACTAAGGTGACTGCAACAGGAGAGGGAGCAACAGGAATTAAAAATTGGTGTGATCTCCAAAAAAGCAGAGATTTCAGTCATGCAAAGGCATATGGGGTTTTGAGTAGACTTTCTTTGCCCTTTTGATTGGCTGTTTGCTCCTTCTCTTCATCTACTCCACATGCCATGTTACCCGCACAACGTTTGCTGCTGCGGTGTTACACCCAGTTGGACACATCACACACCTTCCCTGTGACTTGGTTGCTGTCCCTTCCACACCTGAAAACAAATCTTATACTTACCTAGTCTATTTAGATTGAAAGTGTCTTGGGTAAACTGCCTGTTACTTTATGAACTGCTCCACACAGGATAGCCTCATTTTAACTAGTCCTTAGGCACTACCAGACTATGGATCTCCAAAGACACAGGGAAAAAACGTATAGAAAGCTTTTTTTTTAAAAAAAAACAAAACAAAAACAAAAACAAACAAACAAGCAAAAAAACAACCAAAAAAAAAAAGACAGTATCGGACTGTATCCTGTCTACATGAAAGATTTTGTTAACACTCTTTGAAATGTGAACAAAATAAACCTATGGATAATAGGTGACGGTGTGAATCAAACACAGGTAAGTCTGTTCATAAGAAGGGAGGAAATAGTCAAATGGATCACACACAAAATCACATAAAGACTAAAGAAAAGTATTTTGGTTAAACCAGTAAAGTGAGATTGATGTTTAAAACATTTTACAAATAATTAAAATATGACCTTTATCCTCAGTGGTACTCAGATATGCATCTTCCATTGGCTGTCCAAATTACCATGCAGTAGTTTTATTAAGAAAACAACACAGCTTACAAATTACCAAACATATATCTCTGAATACCTTTTAGAATTAGCTGTCATGCTTGAGTGAACTGACGAGTAGATGACTTTATAAGAAACATAAAGCTATTCCTGAAAACTGTTGACCCTTTTAAATCCCACAAACCAATACACTACAAGCAACACTCTAAATGTCACCAATTGCAGTCTGTACTTTCCTTACGTAGAAGAATCAACCCCTGTAAGCAAAATAATCGGGGAGTGCAGAAATATCCGTGCAATTACAAAAATAATGCAAAAAATAAACCTACTTTATCCCAAGGGTCTAATCCTGGCAACAGTCATACACAGGAGTAGTTTCATTCCAGTCTGAGCAGAGACAATGAATAACTTTACTACAGCAAATATTCCTGTGCAAGTGTTTCCAGGATCAGTTCCCAAATCTATAAAGAAACCATGTTAAAAGCTCAGGTAAAGTTGTTTTCTGTATTTATACAGTTTACATTTGAATAAAATTACATAAAAATACATAATTTAACATTAAAGCTATGCTAGGAAATTGAAAGAATTGCTTGTTTTTTTCCCCTCCACCGGCTATCAAAAAAAGCAATTTGAAATTGAATAAAAAGGGAGATATTATCTGAACTGTAGGTGTTGTGAAAACTGTGCAGTGAAAATTAAAATACTAGTTTGTGCTGCAGCCATAAATTACTAAACTAATTATCTAGTAGCAGGCATAACTGAATCATTCAAAGGGGTAATTAGCAATCAGACATAATGAGTACTGCTACTATTTCTTGTCATACTGTATTTAGCTTCTGTGCAGCCTAGAGGAACTGAATTATTTCCTACCCTTCTCGGAGGGCATTACTGCTATATTGAGTGCATCAGCCCATATTATTACTCCCAGTAGTTTAATTCTTCACTGGACTGCACACTTCTGATTTCTCCTGTCAAAGTTTTGCCTGATGTCCTGGGTCCTTTTAAGCAGGTATCATCTTCACAGTTTCCACCTTGGCCTTAGCATAAATGTAAAATGCAACGTAATCAAATGACATGGCTCTTTTATTATTTTTACTGTATGCCTGTCCATGAACATACACTGCATCTTATAGATAGCTCATGTTTTCTATAGCACTTGAACATTATACACGGTGTAAAATGCAGGACTTGCGTAAAACTGTATATCCAGAGATCGTAGAGGTGAGTTAAGACTCTTAATGTTGACCTTTCAGATAAGAAGGTACAAACCCATGTATGCTGTTGATCAAAGATAGTCTGGAGAAAACCCATTTTTTTTTCCAGTGAGGCCAACATCCACACTCCACAAGGAATAAAACCTACAAACAAGAGGTAAGTGTGGCTTTTATTTGGAAAAAAGATAGCACGCTTAATCTGAGTGTTAATCTCAGTTAATATATTCTGTTTGGGGTCTGTTTTAACTGTGTCTTTGAATATAGAAGTTAATTTTTGAACAGACAATGTCTTATTGTTGCAAGCTTCACATTACTGATGGCCTCTTGTTTTGCTTAAAGTTTTTATAAATG
The DNA here is from genome assembly GCF_000690535.1 of Cariama cristata. Lineage (NCBI taxonomy): Eukaryota > Metazoa > Chordata > Aves > Cariamiformes > Cariamidae > Cariama > Cariama cristata. The sequence continues at coordinate 7,513 of NW_009625996.1, read as the reverse complement.
CACATACTCAAGAATATATCACACAGATCAGCAGAACATCTCTTTATGAAAGCCAGATTTTACCAATATCCTTGAATTTTTGCAGCACAGTTTCAAGGGTCATCTTACCATAATACCACAGTATTATGCATCGGTAGAGAAGCTGATTGCCTATGAAAGCTGGTGGAAGCAGAATGCTGTAGTGAAGGAAGTACTACTCTGATATGAAAACTCTACAGTTTTAAATACTATCAATTTATTATACCATGTTAATATTAGATAGAATTATAAATAATATTCACTAATAAGTGATTAGGTATCAATGTTCAAATTTTCTTTCATCATTTGCAGCTTCAGGAAAAATTTTTCTCTGCCCTCCACCAACTGTCAAGGGCCCTGGCTGTTTATCAAGTTTTTATGGAGTGACCAAGTCCTTACTTGTAGAGATCTGAGCTAATACCAAGCTACCAAGGTTGAACTCCTTGCAATACATTGACACAATATGGCAACAATGCAGAAATCATCGGAACTATTTTCAAGAAGATATCTCCTCGCTAAATATAGTATAACTTACATATCAGCATGAGTAGAGCTCCCTTCCCGCCCCCCCCCCAATTTTTCTTTTGAAACTTGCAGTGACACTAATGTTTGCTGTTGTGGTGGAAGGAAATGGAGAATTGCAGTGCAGGGTTATTGACCAGCCTGCCTGTGGACAGGCTCTTCATCACATCATTTGCTTGCTTACTTTTGTGCTTCCACAAAAGCCAGGATTTGGCACATAATAGTTTGGCCCACATTCCCAAAAACAGATTAACATAATTTAGTGCCAAATTAGCATTCGTGGCTGAGCAACCACTGGCTGCAACATCAGGGCTGCTCCATTTAAAAAGCAGAATAGAGATTTTATGAGTTGCATCTGCTCTTTAGTCAGTATCCACGGGTCAGTAGTAGCCCCTCTCCGAATAGACTGATGAAGTGTCTACTTGAGCCAAATCTGAGTCTGTTCCAGTAGTTTCCAGAATCCATTACTTCCATTTGAAAAAAAAATCTGACCCTTAAGAAACTGCTCACCCCCAAACATCTAAATGTGCCTACTGGTATGGTAGGATGAAAAGAGTTTATTGTATTTACTTTCTTGTCCAGTACTCCTGCAGATGCATTGCATTTGAATTAAGGTCTTCAGGAGTTATGAGAGTGGCTTCCTTGCACTGTAACTACCAGTTCTGTGGCTTTGGACTGTAGATTTACATTTGTCTTTACATTTAGATAGTATCCAAGATACTAGTGCCCCAGTCCTGAATACGTTCATTGAAGTTAAGTAGATGCATATACAGAGTTTAAATAAACTGGATTATTAGTGATCTTTATGAAACAAGTACATTACAGTTCAGAAAGCACATAGTTTTAACCGGGTTGTTGTTAGTCATAGAAAGAAGGAACTTTGATTTCACATAATTTTTCTTCAATCTCATTAAAAAAAAAGATACGTTTTTTAGCAGGTTACTCAAATTTCACTTTAGCAAGATGCTGCAAATAATAAACCAAGTTTAGGATTGAAAACTACTATATAATTTTTATTTGGAATACTTATGACTTCCATATTGCCATGCACATCTTCAGGGAACATTACAAATTCAACCTCGCTTGTGTATTTGTGCTCATTGCATTTCCCAAACATCCAAATTTTGCTCTCGGTTTAAAAAACACATTAACAAGGTAGAATTAGTAAATTACTAGGTTAAGGCAGATGCCCAGAAACAAGTTTCAGATGGATCACAGATTAAATTTGTGATTTTACTTGTACCAGTTCTCCTCACTGGACAATTTTTTTTGAATTTGTGTAACCGTGAAAGTCAAGCCTTTATTCTCACTGCAATTTCAACTTTATGTAATCCTTCCATTGAATGATTTATAGCATTCTTCTCTGATGTCAAGTGGTCACTATGAAAGCTAATATTCTTTCAAGAAATATGAAGCTCCTTGTTTTCTTTTTTCTTCGTCTCCTCACTTCATCCTGCCTTCTCTTTTTGTTATCAAAAGGAGAATTAGGGCATTTTGATTCAAAATGTACATCACACAGATGGGTTAAAGCTTTTCCACTTTGATCTCCTAAAAACCTCTCAAAACTCTTGATCAAAGAACTGTTTCCTAAGATCTGAGTCCTGCAGCCATTGGTTGTTTCACTGAAATTGGTGAGAATAGGACCACTCCCAGGAGCACATCCTGCAAGGCTGGCCCTGAACAAATGGAGGTAAAGTGCTAATATTCACTAGCTGCATTCAGATTTCCTCTTTCTTGGCAACTGATGCTTCCTCATTGTCAGCTCTTCCATATCTCTGGCAACTGACCTATTTCTACTCTGCAAAATCTACATGTTTTCACATTCTGCAAGTATGAAGATTTAATCAGTCTGTATCTTCATTTATTCTACACATTTTCTACTAAAGTGATAGTAGATGTCGTACTTGACAGTTATGTCACAACACATTTCTAATCAATAGCTACTTTTCCCCACTTGAACTTATTTATTTAAAAAAGGCAGTCTTGACTGCATTAAGAAGAAACACTGACTTGCAATTTTAATTTGGACAAATAGTATCCTGAAAAAAAGTTTTAAAAGGTGTTATATGCACACTTATTTACAAAATGTGTACACGCAAACACAAATCCACCAAAGTTAAGAAAGTTTTTATGTTTTAACCATCTTAGCAGAAACAAGTTAATATAGAAATACTCTAGAATATGGAAATACACGAACTCTAGTTCTGATTCTACTCCTGTGGTTTCACCAGAACTGTGTGAGGTTTAACCGATGTCTCTGCATTCAGTCTGGTCCTGCTAGCAAGATGCTCTCCCTTAATTGTTCTGTTGCCTATGGTCTCTCCTAATCCTGGAAAGCATCAAATTACTATGGTTTATTGCACTCTAGATGCATCGTTGTATAAAGCAGCCAGAGAGGGCATAAATGGAAGTAAATGTTTCTTCTTAAATATTGTTCCTAAGTGTGAACTTCATTTTATACACTATCATTTGAAGCACAGCCATAACCTTTATTCAAATATCAAATTGAACTTTGAGATTCATAAAGGCTGAACAAGATAAATGTTTCTTGCTTTCTGTTTCCACACTGCCAGCAGTTGTTGGTTCTAACCTGACATGGAATTGGGCTAAATTTCATGTTGAAACCACAGATTCTCTAACCCACATCCTTATGTCACCTCAATTACAGCAAAATATCATTGTGATAAAACCAGCTGTCTCGATTCTCAAGGTTATTATCTAATCAGTCTTTAAATGTTATTCCAATCACTGACCACACAGGTCTGTTGGTAACCATTTTCTCATGATTGCAACTGAAAACAGAATTCCTTCCAGAGTTTAAATACATAGTTCCAATGAGAAACACTTAAGGCAGAAATTATGCCCTCAGATACACTTCAGCAGCTGGAGCCCAGTACATGTTTTGAAGGCAGAATTTGCCCTTAAGAAGTAAAATAAAGGACAGTCTCATAACCTTCAAGGGGGTCACACCTAAACATGACGCCAAGGGGACACAGTATGAAAGCTGACAGAGCAGCAGCTGCATCTGATAGATTAGAATCCAGCTCGTTAAAGTGAAATATTTTTAACATAAATATATATTGCGTGTAACATAGAATTCAACAAAAGCTTTCCTCCAGTTCTCTAGCTAAAGCTGATAAATTTCCTTTCTTATTTTGGGAGGTAAATAACACTTATTTTTACAATTCTGCACTGCTTACATTTTTTGAGTTAGTAAAGACAGAATATGGATGAAATTTTCAGTTATGAAGCATACTAGCTTTTGCATCTATAGTTAACCATTGCTCTTCATGCTATTTTTACTTTGTAAAAGTATAAACAGCTTAAAATATCATTCTTTTTTTCCACAATTATTTGTCTTGGAATAATTTAAGGAGGCTATTCTCACTAAGAGGTCCAGAAATTATCATCATGCCACCAATCTTTCATATTCTTACCATCAGAATACAATATTTATTATGCAAAACCTCTGAAGTTTCTAACTTTGCATTCCTTCCAGCACTGTAAATCTGCCTTTTTCTGATCTGGTTTTAAAATCTTAATAGATTAAAATCTATTGTATTTAGAAGTGAAGATTCACACGTATTCCATATGAAACCTCATTTCATTTGATTTCAAGTGCTGCTTAAACAGAATGCACCAATTTATCTGCTATTTATATTTTAATTTGCAGAAAGAAACAGAAAAGCTTGCATGAAGACTTCAGTAATTGTCATTTTATGACAGACACTACATTTGCTTTAGAACATACCTAAATCCAACTCTGAACTCAGTTATTTTGATTATTCCAAACATCACAATGGCAGCATTTCTTCAAAGACTGACATCTACTTTCTCAAGTTCAGCATTTGACTGCACATTAATTTGGTTGAACAACTATCCTTCAAAAGTTGTGATGTATCCATTTTCTAATGACAACATGCAGAAGTATCCGGCACTATAGGAAAGTTCAGTATACTACTTTGAAATGTTTTCTTTCCGCACCATTTCCAACTTCAAAATACTTCAAAGATGTCTTTGTGTACCTGCTCCATTTCACAATGGACAATCATAATAAAAAATAGACATGAGTACTTTAATCTCTTAAAGTCTTCTTTCCGCACCATTTCCAACTTCAAAATACTTCAAAGAAGATGTCTTTGTGTACCTGCTCCATTTCAAAATGGACAATCATAATAAAAAATAATGAGTACTTTAATCTTTTAGATTAAAGTCTAAGCAGAGTCTGATTTCACAGCATTCTTTTTTCAGCTTTTAGAAAGTAAATATAGAATTCATAAACTAAATACAGAGCAAAGACACAGAAACAAAGTTAGGCTTCTAAACAGAAATAATTGTTCTACACTTATGCATTAGAACCTCACATTCCCATCATGCTAGTAAAAACATTATAAGCAAAATTATACAGTGAAATCTAGACAGAAATAATGTTTGTTTTGTTGCGGGTTTTTTTGTTTGTTTGAGTATATTCCATAAAAGAGAAGATAGAATTGCAGTTAAACTCTTAGCAGGTAAAACAGCACATGTCCCTAAAGGCTGAACTGTTCTCACTTAACTTTACTAGTTTATGAAGTTTTCAGTTATGAACAGGACCAGAACTATCAAGCTTTCTGTGCTAGGGAGTTTTGACAAAATCTTATTTCAAAGGGTTAGACAAAGCCGGCACAATATTCACAGAAAAAGCATTGAATAGCTTTAGGCTACTGACACGTACATCAATTTAGCAGTTCAGCATACTGCGGTAGCTGCGTATTTCAGTGGCCACCTACCTCTATGGGATCTGTGGCTTCCCTCTTTAGATTTAGCACAATGTTATCAGAAATTAGCAACATCAACATTACCACTGCACAGTTTCTTCCCATATCTCTGCCTTCTTTTTATATCAAGAGCATTCTAGAGAGGATCAAAGCTTGCACAAGCAAGCTATTTCCAGAGAAGCTAGTTCAGCATAAATCAAGGAAGCGGCCTGCAAGACAGTAAGGCTTGCTGGCAGAGATAGCTGTCTCGTATCTAGTATAACATGTCTAGCATGGGCAAACATCACAGTGTTAAAGCTTCTGGAGACAACTGTTATAATGTCTGTCTGCAGCACTGACTGCTGACAGAAAAAAAATTAATAGAAACAGGAAAAATATTTGGATTTTTCTTCTAAGTAATCAAAGATGAACAGTGGGTAATTATGCTTTTATTAATAGCGTTAGATTATCCAAAAAGCACCAGACAACTTCTCTCTTGGAAAGATATACTGCAAGCTCATTTCTGATAAGGGGAAAAATGTTTAGATGACTTCCCCAAAGGAAAAAAGCATTTGTATACAACTTGAGCTACCAGAAGTTTTGAAAATGATGGATTGTCTACTTGTCCTTGACCATAACCTCATAATCCTGTCTCCGGTGGACACTTCAATGCTTATAACAATAGCTCTTACAGGAGATTTAAAAGAGAATAGCTAAAGAGTAACTATTATTAGAACTTGAGTTTAATTTTGCAGAAAGTTCAAGTATCAAATTCAACAAGCTGAAAAAGATGCTGCATTACAAGGCTCAGATCATTGCATTTGGTAGTTCTGGAATAAAAAATAAGTTTGAAAACCCAACTGATATATCAATGTGATTTTGGTTTGTAAGAACTGAGGAATTAGTGAAAACTTCATATGTCTATGAACTGTAGTTACAGAACTGGGAACTGACATGCTTGAAAGATAGACACACTTGTAGGACTTCTTTCTGAAGAAAATTCCTCCACATTCTATCCCTACATATACAAACAAACATATATGTGTGTATAAATGTAATACTACAGTGTTCTACAGAACTATACTGAAGTTTCAGTTTGGTGGTGTTTTTTGTTGTTGTTGTTGGTTTTTTTGTTTTGTTTTTGTTTTTTTTTCTGAATAGCCCCATGATAATATGTAAGGGAAGTTTCAAAGGAATAGATGACATGACTAAGGCTGAAAATCAACTGAAGAGTTATCCTCTAAAATGAATGGACTTCTTTCATTTTCCATCTCTGACCAAATCACTGTAGTTTAATTGAAATAGATGGAAAGATAGAAAGAAGAGTAACATTTATAAAAATTAATATACTAAACAAAATTATCAGAAGGTTGTTACTCAAAAATATTCAAATCACAGAATGTTAGATACACATGCTTTATTGGAAAATCATGACATTTGAATTATTGAAACTTTCCTCCCTTCATGAACCATTGTCAATCACAGTTTTTTAACTGAAAATCTTACTGATGTTTTTAGGTCTCATGGCTGAAAGGAAATAACTACAAGTTGAAATTTCTGAAAAAGTAGCAGATTAAAGTTTCACAATTTGAGAATATCTAATATTTTAAGTGTTGAAGTCAGGCAAAACTGCAATTTGATCTTACACAAATTCATTTTTCTTGTCCCATATTAAACAGAGCACACATATCATTTATGAAGGTGGTGAACATTCAAGGTGTGACTCCTGTTTGAGATGACCTACAGAGCTTTTTCACTCCCTTTTTTTCTGTTTTATTCATAACTACACAAAATATGCAGAAGATTCCAGACATTTCCAGTCATACGCGAAAAAAAGCAGAAAGCCTTATGGCACTAGACAATATTCAATTTACAATCTCTTGCTATTTCTAACTACTGGGAGGGTTTATCTGTTACTTGATGAGCAAAATCCCACGATGTTATATTTCTGATGCATGTTTCAAGTGGCATTTAAGTTACTTACAGGTTTTCCTCCAAGTAACACTAGCAGAATGGCAATGGATGCTGCATAAAGAACTTCAGCAATCTGAAGTCCAAGGAGTCGCTTATAGTTGAATGAAAAGTATACCTATGTTTTCAAGCACTGAATGGGCTAATTAGAACACAGATTAGTTAAGAAACACCATATGGCAACTACAAAGATCAGTTCTGAAGGCCTTGTGAAGAACGCTCTCCATTATTATTATAGTGATAAACAATAATGTAGTTTTGCTTAA